>NC_081413.1:275133523-275373523 GCF_030272615.1 Cryptomeria japonica
GTTTCTACTTTCTAGTTTCTGCACATACATATATATTATAGATTCATATAGACTAATTGTTGGTAGGATTGTAAACAGGGGAAATGTATAACAGAAGTATTAAGGAGCGACTAGCACAGAGGGTTGATATGCAGTGCAGTGGGGTAATGAAGTGAAGGATTTTCTGGATGTAATGTTGGATTTGAGAGAAGATAGTACACAACTTAGTCTGGAGAACATCAAAGCAATGCTGATGGTAAGCTTGGATTCCTTAGATTAATTTGGCATGAATGTAAATCTCAACCTTACAGCTAGGGTTTCTAGTTTCTAGTTTCTGCACATACATATATATTATAGATTCATATAGACTAATTGTTGGTAGGGTTTCTAGTTTCTAGTTTCTGCACATACATATATATTATAGATTCATATAGACTAATTGTTTTTAACTTTCCCACCTATCCAAAACAATATTTCTAATTTTTAAATATTTGTGACTACATAAACTATGTAACTCTCTGTGTCACCACACCACACTACACATACTACACATGATTTTGTTGATTACTCATTATATAATCCTGCTCATCACTTTACATAACTCAGATCATCACCAAAGTTCCAAACATGTAAATAGTTTTTCCAGTGTTAAACCTGTAAGTTCGGCCAGGATATCATGTGGCTGAATCTGCCCTAATGTTCATGTTAGTTATGGGAATCTTTACAAACTCTTGTGGATACCAAGTCATGAGCAATCTACCTCCTGAAAGAACAAAGGCTGGCACATGCGTCAGTTGCTAACCTTGCATATCCACAAAAATAAGGCTTAAGATTATGCATTAATAAAAGAATGATTCTGTGTCACCACACCACACTACACATACTACACATGATTTTGTTGATTACTCATTATATAATCCTGCTCATCACTTTACATAACTCAGATCATCACCAAAGTTCCAAACATGTAAATAGTTTTTCCAGTGTTAAACCTGTAAGTTCGGCCAGGATATCATGTGGCTGAATCTGCCCTAATGTTCATGTTAGTTATGGGAATCTTTACAAACTCTTGTGGATACCAAGTCATGAGCAATCTACCACCTGAAAGAACAAAGGCTGGCACATGCGTCAGTTGCTAACCTTGCATATCCACAAAAATAAGGCTTAAGATTATGCATTAATAAAAGAATGATTCTGCAATTAACAGAATTGTTCCAAATTTTACAAATTTAGCAAGCATTTGATTGGTGCTTGTTTGGGGTTTAGCCTAACATCTACAACAAGCTTTTTCGTAATCTCAGCTTTTTTGAGTTTGAATCTTGATTTTACCTTCATACATTATAAATTGGGTTGAAACTTGAGACCGTTCTTACAAAAAGATGTTCAACACTGGTTGTATTTTGGGATGCTTATCATTTCACAAGGGTGATATAAATATACCGTAATCATAAAACAGGTTGGAGATCTTTTCATTCTTACTAAAAACATGTTAATGACTACTTGTATTTTAACACCCAACCCCCAGGGAACCTTTCCTGCACTTCTGTTTCTAACTCAAAAATTACAAAATTTCATAACCAGTTAATGTGAGTGATCCGCAGTTAGTCTCGTAACAAACAGTCGCTTATGTTCATTCTCTTAAAGGAAGCCAACTTAAGAAGGGTATTGCAATTTTATAGGCATTTTGATGGCTGAAGCAATAGCAATCCATCCACCTGTTGCCAGAGTTGCATGTTGTGAGTTTGTATTGCTTGAATAGCAATAGATGGCAATGATATCACTAGTTGCATATTTCCTATGAAAGTTGAGGGTGTTAAGAGTTGTCTTTCTTATAACGAGAGCTTGATAAGTACCTTATTCTTTTTTGGTATTATTTTTCGGGGTTTAGAATTCAAAATTAAGAAGACGTAAGGGTTTTCTCACTGGGTTTTATATTTAAGATACCGTCTTATACATCTAATTTTTTAATTTTAATGATGTTTTTCTAATATTTTTGGTATATTAATCTATAGTCATTCTCAGATGCAGATGAAGATTGTAATGTATGCATAGTGCCTATTGATTTGTAGTGGGTTTATGAGTTATGCTTTTCGACAATGAGCTACAAATTTGATTGTTAAGGTACGCCCAATTATTTCCTTTAGGTCATTCAAACTTTAATTCCTTACTACCCCTTGGATGGCTAGTAAATTTACAAATTATTTCATGATTTTGATGCTATTTTTTTTTTGACTAATTAGGTGTGAAATGAGCATTAATTTTTGGATTGGATGCTAATTTTAAAGATGCCAATAGCTTAGTTGTGAATGGTTGTGTAGTAATGAGAACTTGAAAGCAAGTTTGAAGACAAATTACTTGTAAATATTACTTAGCAATTATAATTAATAAAAAGTTTTTTTATTTAGGGAGGGGTATGAATACCCCTCCATAAACTCTTAAGGATGGTATGGACATCCTAAGAGGTGTTTTTTTGTTCTTTTTTCTGTTACTTTTATTTTTATGTGTTTTTAAAAATTAAATTAAATTTTCATGTTGATCAAATATATTTTTTAAAAGTTAATTAAAATAATTTATTTTTTGTTAATTAAACAAATGCATGTATGTCATTGAGTTCTATTGTGTGCTTAATTTTCTTGTTGAGTGATATTGAATCTTGAATGTATTTTGTTATTGTCAACTTTATGCACAAGAACATTAAGCGCTCTATAATGGTTAGGTGCAAATTAGCTATGAACCATTATTGGTGTGTTTAATTATGCAACATAGTTAGTGATATTCACTCTTTTTCACTATAAATATATAGCTTTTGTGTAAAGGGTATACTAATTTCATTAAGTTGTATGGATTTTATTTGAAGTTTACATGATGATGATGTATAGTTGGTCGAGTTGTATGGTTTTTGTTTGAACGTTACAAGAAACTCCTACAATATGCCTAGTGTACTTATGCATGGTGATTACATGTGAAGAGTTTGAGTCTTATGGGGTCTTTGTATGAAATTTGTGTAACTAATCTACATATAACCATTATGATTTGTTTGGTGTTCATGTGCATTAAGGTTGATGATAACCAAGTGTCGTCAATTATATAGCTTTTTTGTCAAAAGGGTTTTAATGGCATGTATATCATTAAGTTTTATGATGACTCATGCATTGTGTTTACATGTGAAGGGTTTGAGTCTTATGGGCTTTGTATGAAATTTGTGTAACTAATCTACATATAACCATTATGTTTTGTTTGGTGTTCATGTGCATTAAGGTTTATGATAACCAAGTGTCATCAATTATATAGCTTTTTTTGTCAAAAGGGTCTAATGACATGTATATCATTAAGTTTTATGACGACTTTTAATGTGCATATGTATAAGGGTTAAATGGCATGTATATCATTAAGTTTTATAATGACTTTTAGTGTGCATATGTATTAGGGTTAACGGAATTTGATTAAATCACTATACAATGCATGCCTCATGGTTGAGTGACATTGACTCATGTTTGATGGTTCTTATGGAATATACATATGGGTTGCAACGACATAGAATAACGTAAATGAAATAACAATTGTTTTAGCTTTTATGTTAAGCCTACATTGTGAATAATGTTCATCAAACTCTATGGTACATGCATAGTGATTAAGTTTTATGACGACTTTTTGTGTGCATATGTATTAGGGTTAAATGGAATTTGATTAAATAGCTATACAATGCATGCCTCATGGTTGAGTGATATTGACTCATGTTTGATGAACTCTTATGTTTGATGATTCTTATGGAATATACATATGGGCTGCAACAACATAGAATAACATATATGAAATAACAATTGTTTCAGCTTTTATGTTAAGCCTACATTGTGACTAATGTTCATCAAACTCTATGGTACATGCATAGTGTGCTTATTCATGCATGATGATTATGTGACTTTTTGAGTGAAGTTTCTAATGACACGTATGCTAGTAAGTTGTATGGGTTTTGATTGAAGATCTAAATGATTTTGTATGGATTCTTTTTTGGATGCTAGTTATTCATGCATCATGGTGGAGTGATATTGATGCTTCTACATGATGATTGTATGTCATTTCCTTGAAGTTCTAATGACACCATTTAGTTGCATGAATGGTTTTGTTTGAAAGTAATAATGACATATTCAATTGAGTTATATGAGTTTTATTTGAAGGTTGCATCAAACTCTATGATGTGCTTGGTTGAGTGATATTGATTCTTCCACATGATTGTATGGATTTTGAATGAGGCACCAATTGACATATTATAGAGTTGCATGATGGGTTTTAGTTTGGATGTAGTGATGACATATATGTCATTGGGTTGTATGGTTTTTGTTTGGAGGTTATGTTAAACTCATGTTCGTGCATCATGGTTGTGTGGCATTGACTTTGTTTTGTATGATGGTTCAAATGGAAAGCGGTACATATGGTGTGGAGGTTGAATGGCATATTGAATTTTATTCTACCAATGCCATTCATTTTGTGTGAAACATGCATCATAATTAGTATGTATATATGTATATGTATATATGTACGTAAGGATACATGAATGTATCTATTGTATGTGTATGGATGTATGCATGGAGGATTTATAGATGTGTGGCATTTACTTTGTTTTGTGTGATGGTTCAAATGGAATGTGGTACATATGGTGTAAATGTTGAATGACATATTGAATTTTATTCTACTAATGCCATTCATTTTGTGTGAAACATGCATCATAACTAGTATGTATGTATGTATTTATGTAGGTAGGTAGGTAGGTATGTATGGATGTATGCATACATGTATATGTAATGTGTGTATGTGTGTATGCATACATGTATGTATGCATGTAATGCCCCGCCAGGAAACCCCGAAGGGATAAGCCAATAATTACAAGAATAGAGTGCAATAATTTTTTTTTTAAAGTTACAACACAAGATGCAACAAGATATCAAGATTCAGATTACATAGCGGAAGACTTCAACTAACACCTAAAGAGTTTCCCAACGAGATTACTTAAATTTCACAATTCATTTAACTCACACAATTAATCCATTAAGCTGAATATCTTAATAACGAGATAAATCACAATCAGGATAATTTCTTTCAAAGATGGAAATATAAATCACAAGCAAGATTCATCATTAAGATCCATTCCTAAAACTCATTTAAGCTTTTCATTTAAAATTGTAAACCAAACATCTAACATTCTAATACACTAGGATTTCATCATAACATAAGAGATCTTTCCAAGCATATTTAAATTCCTTAACGACAACTGAGTATAATTCATTACTCTAAGTTACATTCATTCATATACCAACTTATTGCGTTAAAATGACGATTTCACACATGCATTACGATAAATCGCATCTCAACCAATTATGCATTCGATCCACATGGCATTCAAGATAGAACTGAATATAAGCATATAAAGTTAATTTCAATTATCCACTTAACCATTCTAACATAAGCTAATCATACATGATAAAGCTGAATAAAGGAAACATAAGAGAATACACCACATAACACCATAATGATCTCGGAGTTCACCCCTAAAGGGCTACATCTCCGGGTCTGCGCAACTACAAGACCCCCTCTGATAAATAATAAAGTTAAGAGTACAAGAGGTTACACCATACAATCCAGCCATCATGGCGATACATAAATAATATACAAATGACCACATCGGTCCATACTACATAAACGATCCCTGAAGAGAACAGGATCCAGCTGAACAAAATCAAGCTAATACAAGAGGTCCATGAGAGCATCCATAAAACTGAGCCATCACCACCCAAGGTCTAACATGAAACCGACACTCACAAGGGCAGAGACAAAGGACAACTCTCAAAGGTACTCAAAACAGGACAAAACGACAACACACTAGCGAACGTAGGGACAAGTGTCATCACACGACCTGGTATGGATACCATGGCAAGTCTTCATAGGTCCCGACCCATACACTGGTAACCCTGGCAACCTAATCCGAACTTTCGGCCCATCCAAGTCTCATGTGGACCCACACATCCTCTCGTGAAGACAAGGAAGGTGGTTTGCCATTTCAGGCCTTCTCACAGCATGTCGAGTCTATGCTAGCACTCGTCCCATGTGTGAGGCACATTATCTTATTTATAAATTATTTTCTAATCTACTTAGGTTATCACTTATTAGACTCACTTTCGACGGGTTACCCAGCAGCCACTTTGGGCGCGGCCCTCAATCGAAAGCCACTTTCCTATACGACACTAGACTAACTCAGACAAATTCAAACCACGGAATACACATGGTAAGACGAACGGAGTTCAAGAAGGAGAACAATCATCTAGTCAAACACGACTCATAGATGCACACTTACTGACGGTACTCTAACTAGAGACCTGACAACTAAGGTTAACCACGAATCATTATTCGACTCACTCAAAGAGGATCTAACCAACTAAGACAACATCACAATACAACAGTCAACTCAGAATCGAGGACTGAAACAGGAACACCAAATCAATCCATACGACAGGGTCCTTTAAACAAAGCAACACATGCCATTTCATAATTAAAGCGAATACAGTAATTAAACTCGCAAGGCAATAATCAGAAAAGACAATATTTCCTCAAATTGATTTAATCATTAAAATCGATCAAGTTTTCTACATGATCTAAAACAGAGTTCAGTTATCTACCTCAACTAGGGATAAGTTGTTCTTGGTTTTCTAACTCCTAAGGTTCACGCATTGAACAGGCAATTTAAGCCATAATGAGTTCTTAAACCAAATTCATGATAATCAAATTCAGACAACCATTAAACAATTAAAATAAGATATTTAATCTCCATTCCAAAACGTCATTAACATACTGGTCTAAATTCAATCTCTACAGATTCATAATTTCAATTCCAGATGCACTATACGGATCACGAAAGTTTAAATATAAAAAGGAAATCCAAATGAAGATAATCATTATCAAAAGCATATCGTTAAATTTCTAATGCCCAACGATAAATATTTCACTAATTTTCAATTACTCAATAATATATTCTACGATAATATTTAACATCATCAAGTAGAATTACATCGACAATATTAAATTGCAAAATAACAGTCTTAGAACTTAATTAGAAAAGGTACCAAAGTCGTGAAATGAAATTGGATAATGATTAACCTATAACCCCATTATAAAATTAATCAATACCAATTTGACATTTAACATGATATTCCACCTTTAATCAAAATTAAGCATCTAATCTAAACTTAACATTAAAATTACTTCCATTAAAATGATATATAAAAAATATCATATGCATTTTCTTTTATACAAAAAAAAACATTCATTATTAAAAAAAAACGAAATTAAACACAATGGCTAGGGCGGGCCGTGCCCTAACCCTAGCCACAGGGCAAAGCCCGAGCGGCGGCGCCGCTGCGGTGCCCGCAGGCTCCGCGGCGCCCTGCGGCCACCGCGGACCTGCGGCCACCGTAGTGAGCCGCGGCCGGGGTTCCCAACGCCTGCGGGGGAGGGGAAAGCAGAGGGACGAGGGAGGAGAAGGGGGGGACGTGCGGGGAGAGGGGAGGAGGAGCGGGTGGAGCTCCGCTCCCCGCCCTCCAACCCCATAACATGGTTTTAAAATAAAACAACGCACAGTCCCGATAAAAAAAAACAAACGCCTAGCTCCAAAAAAAGAATAAAAATATATTTCTTTAGCACAGTTCGGAACAAACAACAAGAACGCCCATCCCAAATTCATCATGAATATAAATTCGATATAAAAAGTTCGGTTAATACGAACTGGGTTTTGGCATTCCATTTCTTTGGTGAAATACATTCTTCCAAAAACAACAAGAGTTCAAACACCCAACCAGCTGGGAGGAACAATACACCTCCAAAAATTCTATTGATTTTTATTAACAAAACCAGGTATGGCAAAAAGAATTCATATAAGCACAATGATACAGCCATAGAATTTGCTTGAAGAACACAACTAAAGCATGGATATAAACCCACAAATCCAATTTAAAACTGAAAGCAAATCAAAGAATGGATTTTGGCAACAAGCAACCATTTTCACAACAAGAAGGAAGAACAATTTGGATAAACCCTACCTTCATACGCAATCCTGGCATGGCTGAAGGAGAGCCCACCTGCCAGATCCAGCAACCTGCCTCTTCTCCAAAACCCCCCAAAATCTTTCCAACCAAAATCTCCTCCAAAATGTCCATCTTTCAAATTTTTCCCCAAATTGGGTTATATGGAAGAGTTGACCCAAAAATTCCATTTTTGGAATAAAAATCTTTATTTAAAAATAATACTCAAAAATTAATTCTTTTCAACAATATAACTTGCTTTTTCAATTCAAAATTCGATTTCTCATTTAAACAAATTTAATCTTTCTAATTTAATAATCCAACAGAATACAATTAATCTATTGCGATAAAATATCAGACTTTCTCTTTCAACAGCATAAACAAAATGCATTTAACAATCGAAATCAGTCATTTAATCGAATTCACTCCCAATATAAAATAAGCAATTCATTAACAACGAAAATCGCATAACGAATTCTCAATCAATTTAATCCATTAATCTTCAATGCACAAACGCATAAGTAATCAAATAATTATTAAGGACAATTAACCAATTTATCCAAACACACCAGGCACGCAAACCGAGAAGGTCAACCAAACAGACGACTCGCAAACCCAAGCAAGAAGGGATTACCGACGACGACTGGCAATGCTCACTTGAGCACGACTAAGGCCGACTAAGGTCTTACGACCACCTAATCCTACTCTAAGGATTAAAAAAAAGATATGCTCAAACCTACAAAACCAGGTGACGACGAACCTCGCACTCATGCGACTTCGTACCTGAAATCTCCTGCAACCAAAGATCATACATGCATACATATATACAATTTAATGAAATCATTAGTCCGATACTAACATCACGGAATAGGAACATTGAAAATCTGTATACAACTAGTGTGAGAACCACATCAATAGCTATGCGTTAAAACAAACATCTGATTGTAACATCATATTACGATTAACTAATCAAAATTAAACCAAGGTTAGAAATAGACTAGGGTAGGGGTACTACAATGCATGCATATTTATGTATATGTATGTAAGGATACATAAATGTTATCTATTGTATGTGTATGTATGTATGCATGGGTGTATGTATGCACGTATGTATGTATGCATGGGTGTATGTATGCACATATGTATGTATGAAGGTTATGCATGTACATATGGATGTGTGCATGTATGCATGGATGTTGTATGTAATGTATGGATGTATGTATGCATGTATGTATGGATGTGTGCATGCATGGAGGATGTATGCTTGTATGAATGGATCTTTGTATGTATGCATGTATGCATGGATGTGTGCATTCATGGAGGATGTATGCTTGTATGAATGGATCTTTGTATGTATGCATGTATGCATGGATGTGTGCATGCATGGAGGATGTATGCTTGTATGAATGAATGTATGCATGTATGTATCTATCTATGCATGCATGTATGTATGGATGAATGTATGTAATCTATGCATGAATGAATGTATGTATGTATTCACTTATGGTGTGCACATATGTATGCATGTATGCATGTATGCATGGATGTGTGCATGCATGGAGGATGTATGCTTGTATGAATGAATGTATGCATGTATGTATCTATCTATGCATGCATGTATGTATGGATGAATGTATGTAATCTATGCATGAATGAATGTATGTATGTATTCACTTATGGTGTGCACATATGTATGCATGTATTAATGTATGTATGTATGTATGTATGGAGGATCTATGGATGTATGCATGTACGTATGGATGTGTGCATGCATGTACGTATGGATGTGTGCATGCATGTATGAATGAATGTATGTATGTATGAGTGAATACATACATACAGTCATTCATGCATAAATTACCTAATATTCATTACATGCATGCATGCATGCATACATTCATTCATTCATTCATACATGCATGAATGAATGAATGCATGTATGTATGTATGTATGTATTCACTTATGGTGTGTACATATGTATGGATGAATGCATGTATGTATGCATGTATGGAGGATCCATGGGTGTATGTGAATGTATGTATGAATGTAATGTGTGCATGTATGTATGAATGTGTGCATGCATGTATGAATGAATGTATGCATGTATGAGTGAATACATACATACAGTCATTCATGCATAAATTACCTGATATTCATTACATGCATGCATGCATGCATGCATACATTCATTCATTCATTCATACATGCATGAATGAATGAATGTATGTATGTATGTATTCACTTATGGTGTGTACATATGTATGGATGATTGCATGTATGTATGCATGTATGGAGGATCCATGGGTGTATGTGAATGTATGTATGAATGTAATGTGTGCATGTATGTATGAATGCAATGTGTGCATGTATGGATGTATGTATGCATGAATGAACTTATGAATGTAAGTACGCATGCATGGAGGATGTATGCATGTATGCATGTATGCATGTAAGTATGCATGCATGGAGGAATGTATGCATGGAGGATGTATGCATGTAAAATATGCATGCATGAATGTAATGTATGCATGCGTGAAGTGAAGGATCTATGGATGTATGTATGTATGAATGTAATGTGTGCATGCATGGAATACGCATGCATTGAGGATGTATGCAAGGATTATTTTTTATATGTATGTATCTATGCATGGGTGTATGTATGTATGCATGCATGGATGTTTGTGTGTGTATTTATCAATGGAAAATCTATCGATGTGTGCATGTCTGTATCTATGCATGTATGTATGCATGGGTGTTTGTATGTATTTATGCTTGGAGGATCTATCGATGTGTGCATGTTTGTATCTGTATGTATGTATGCACGTACATATGGATGTGTGCATGCATGCATGGAGATTGTATGTTTTTATGAATGAATGTATGCATGTGATATAGTGCATGCATGGATGTATTCATGCACACATGTATGTAATTTATGATGCATGCATGGAGGATGTATGTGTATATGCATGTGATGTAGTGCATGCATGGATGTATGTAATTTATGATGTATATGAATGGGTTTAGGGTTTAGGGTTTACACGTACATATGGATGTGTGCATGCATGCATGGAGATTGTATGTTTGTATGAATGAATGTATGCATGTGATATAGTGCATGCATGTATGTAATTTATGATGCATGCATGGAGGATGTATGTGTATATGCATGTGATGTAGTGCATGCATGGATGTATGTATGTACGCTTGTATGTAATTTATGATGTATATTAATGAAAGTATGCATGCATGTATGCATATTAAATAAATGTATGAATTTAGTGTGCGCATGTATGGACATATGTATGCATGCATGGAGGATGGATGATGCATGTATTCATGTGAGAATGAGTATATGAATGTAATTTATGTATGCATGTATGAATGTGATTTATGTATGCATGGAGGATGTATCTTTGTATGTATGAAACTATTGTATGCATGCATGGAGGATGGAATGCATGTATGGATGTATTCATGTAAGAATGAATATATGCATGTATGTATGCATGTATGCACGTATAGATGTATGCATGTGTATGCACACATGATGTATACATGCATGTATGGATGCATGCATATATGTATGTATGCATGTGTGGATGTGTATGCATGCATGCATGGATGTATGTATGAATATATGCATGTATGTATGTGTATGGATGTATGCAAGCATGTATTATGTATGTATGCATGATCATTTATGCATGTAATGTATGCACACATCAATGGACCATTTATGCATGTATGTATCCATGTATGCATGGATGTATACAGGTGTATATGTATGGATGTATGTGTGCATGTATCCATGTATGAGAATGTATGCTTGTATTCATGGATGTGCATGTATGAGAATGTATGCATGCATGGATGTATGGATTGGATGTATGCATATGTGTATATGTATGGATGTATGTGTGCATGTATCCATGTATGAGAATGTATGCTTGTATTCATGGATGTATGTAATGTGTGCATGTATGAGAATGTATGCATGCATGCATGTGAATTCATGCATGCATGCATGTATGTATCCATGTATGAGAATGTATGCTTGTATTCATGGATGTATGTAATGTGTGTTTGTACGAGAATGTATGCATGCATGTATCCATGTATGAGAATGTATGCTTGTATTCATGGATGTATGTAATGTGTGCATGTATGAGAATGCATGTTTGCATGTATGAATTCATTTATGCATACATTTATGTATCCATGTATGACAATGTATGTTTGCATGTATGAGAATGTATGCTTGTATTCATGGATGTATGTAATGTGTGTATGTACGAGAATGTATGCAATGGATGTATGCATGCATGTATCCATGTATGAGAATGTATGCTTGTATTCATGGATGTATGTAATGTGTGCATGTATGAGAATGCATGCATGAATGTATGTTTGCATGTATGAATTCATGCATGCATACATTTATGTATCTAGGTATGAGAATGTATGCTTGTATTCATGGATGTATGTAATGTGTGGATGTATGAGAATGTATGCATGCATGGATGTATGGATTCATGCATGCATGCATGCATGAACGTATATTTGCATGTAATGTATGCATGCATGCATGAATTCATGTATGCATGTATGTATGATGTATACATGCGCATGTAGTATGTAGTATGTAGTATGTATGGTTTCATGCATACTATGGATGCATGTATGTATATATTTCAAGGGATGAAAATAACAATATTTCATGTTTCTCAGTGAATCTCGAACTTTTTTTCTCCATCAATAACATCGAGCCTTTCCAGTCTGCCCTGGCGATGCCGTCTGCGTCTTCTATCGCCATTGCCCTAAGGCCACCTGTGTCTGTCGCCGTAGCTTCCCTAAGGCAGTCTGTTGCTGCGAAACCGGTCGTCCAGCTCCTTGTTCCCCCTGTTGCGGCTAGTTTGCTTGGTGCTGCGAATGGGGGCTCTGTGGGGGTTTCCCCTGGTGTTGTGAATGGGGGCTCTGCGGGGGTCTCGCTTGGTGCTGTGAATGTCTCCTCTAAGGATGGAGATACCGTGCCTCCAGCGCCCTCTGTTACTGATCGGGATGCTTGTGGCTTGGGGCCTGTGGTTATTACTGTTTGCAAACCT
Organism: Cryptomeria japonica; assembly: GCF_030272615.1. Lineage (NCBI taxonomy): Eukaryota > Viridiplantae > Streptophyta > Pinopsida > Cupressales > Cupressaceae > Cryptomeria > Cryptomeria japonica. The sequence continues at coordinate 275,146,675 of NC_081413.1, forward strand.
TTGGTTTTCAAGGCGTCTTCTGATACTAATATGGAGATCATCCACACTTCCTCCATGTTTGAAGCTCATGGTCTGATTTGCAGGTTTCAGGGTTTTTGGCCAAGTCTTCCTTAGCTGCACACTTGGATTTCTCAAAGCTGGGAACCGATCATAAAAGGTTCAGTTAACATTTTTCTTTCAGCCAAGGGTTTTTTCATTGCCAAATTTGAATATGCAGAGGATAAATCGAAAATCTTAGGTATTAATCCTTTCAGCTGGGAAGACAAATTTATTTTGATGGTTAAACCCTGGTTCTTGGGTTTTAACACATCTACTAATTCATTTAATGAGATTCCTATTTGGGTTAGGCTCCCTAACCTTCCCCTTCATCTATGGACGGACTCTCTGCTAGAGGAAGTGGGGGATGCTTTAGGCGAATTCCTAATGATTGATAAGGACTCTTTCCAAATTTATCACTCTACTTATGCTCGGATTTTGGTTAACATTGATGTCTCTAAAGGGCTTCTAGCTGAGTTAGAGATTGAATCTTCCTTGGGATCTTGGGTCCAACCGCTCGACTTTGAAGGTATCCCCTTTAGATGTCGAAAGTGCTTCCAGACTAGACATGTTGCTGCACGATGTGATACAGATAAAAAGAAAAAAAGATTTGCTACTTGGTGGAAGGGTGCATCCTCTGAACACTATTTTGTTAAAAAGAAAAGTTTCTTCCAGGTGGTGGCACAGGTTCCTCAGGCCGAAGAGCCTTTGGTTGTTGCCTCTGTTCCTCAGGAATGTGTGGATGCTTGTGATGGTATCCCGACTGATCGTTTGAAAAATGTCAGATCTTCTTCTTCAATGGATGACCCTCCTGCGTCCCAGATTGCTGCTGGATCTTCTGTTGTCCCTGCCTCTCTGGATGTTGGCCATGTTCCTTCTGATAATGGGAGATCCTCTATTCTGGATCCATCCTCTTGGCAAATGGTTGCTGCTAGGGTTGAAGAGGGATGGATTACTGTTAAAAGTAAAAAATCTAAATTGTCCCAGTCCTCTTTTGATATGACCCTTCGATCCCACAAGGGTAGGACAAACTCTTGATCCTTCTGGTTGGGTTAGGGTTGCTGGTTTTTTGCAGCATGTTGGTTTTTGGTGGGGGTATTTGTTGTTCCCCTTCTTTTGATTGGCTGTGCCGAGTCTCTATTATGTTCTGTTTCTTTGAGTGGACTTTCAAGTTTATCTTTCGGTTCGGGTTTCAAGTCCTTCTAAAACCCGTCTTGTAAAGGGTTTCTGGTCCCTTAAAAACTTGTTTTTCCTTAATCAAAAACAATATTTCATGTTTTAATATGTGAATTTATTTTTTAAAAGTTGTTTCCACTTAAAAATTGTTTAGGGTTGTAAGGGTATACATAATGTAATAAGGGACGCAAGCGTGCCAATAGTATTGATAGAAGAGGAGAGATGTTTAGAAGGGGAAAGTAAAAGAGATAATATTATCAAAAGCAATGAACAATAAAGATGAAGTAATTTTAAGATAAAACCATTTTTTGCTCCATTTTTTAATAAAAATGTGTTTTTTTTTAAATTTGAGTTTTATAGGTACTCTTAACAATGAAAAAAAGAAAAATTATTTTTAAGAAGAAATTTTGTTTGTGTTAAACTATAGAAAAATTGTTAAATTTTTAATTTTGTAAATTGCATGGATAAACTAATTAGAAGATTGTGATTAATTAGAATTTAAATTATTCAAGTGGTTTGAGATTGAAAAAATTTATTGTAAATGATGATAGAAAGGAAATGAGATAGGATATTGTTTAATTTTTTTCGAATTATATATAATTGAAAAAAAAAAAAATTATTATTACTTTTACTCAAAGGAAGACAAAAATAAAAAGTACTACCCAACGTGTCATAAAAAAATTATGATAACATATTTATAAGAATGGTCAATAATAATATTTGAAGATTGTTTTATGCTTTAATTTGATTTAAAAAATAATATTTGAAGATCTTGTTTTCTGGTCGACAATATTAAATTGGAATAGATAATATGTGTATTTAAAAAAAAATGAGGTATAATAATATTATTTGAAGATCTTGTTTTATGCTTTAATTTGATTTAAAAAATAATATTATCAAAAGTAATTAACAAGATGAAGCAAATTTAAGATATCGATGTGTATTTTAGTGGTAAGTGAAATATATAGATATTTTAATTATTGTTGCAATGTCTTTACCATCAATAGTCTTAACTATTTCCATCTATGGCATCAATGGATTTATGCATAGATGTAGGCACATGTGTATGGATGTATGTATGTATGTATAAATGACTACATGCATGCATGCATGCATGTGTGGATGTATGTATTTAATGTATGGATCATGTATGCATTTAACGTATGGATTCATGATGCATGTATGCATGTATTAATGTATGCATGCATGAATCATGTATGCATTTAATGTATGGATTCATGATGCATGTTTGGATTCATGCATGTATGCATGTATGTATGTGTGTGGATGTATGTATGGATCTATGCATGCATGGATCATGTATGCATTTAATGTATGGATTCATGATTCATGTATTAATGAATGTATGCATGAATGTTTTTATGTATTTAAGCATGCATGTATGCATGTGTGTATGCATATATGCATGGATGTATCACAATATATGCATGTATGTATTACAAGGGATGAATCATAATGTATCATGTATGTATGTATGTATGTATGCAAGGGTATGCATAATTACAATGTAATTAAATTATTTGGTGCACAGTGCACCACTAAGAGGGGTGGGGGGGGGGGGGGGAATCCGTAGTTCTCAAACTTTTCCCTTTAACTATCCTTATGTGAGTATACCGATTAACAGATCTAACTGAATGCAGACTTACCGGTTAGTGAGGAGACTAAACACAAATGCATTCACACAAGAGGGACATCACATAACACCAGCATATACGTGGAAAACTAAAGATGGGAAAAACCTCAGTGAGAAATGTTGTTGGAGACTACTTGTAATGCCCCACCAGGAAACCCCGAAGGGATAAGCTAAAACACATGAATAGAGTGCAATATTATTTTATTTTATTTTTAAAGATAAACACAACATAAGATACCAGGAAACCCCGAAGGGATAAGCTAAAACACATGAATAGAGTGCAATATTATTTTATTTTATTTTATTTTTAAAGATAAACACAACATAAGATACAACGAGATATCAAAATTCAGATTACATAGCGGAAGACATCAACTAACACCTAAAGAGTTTCTCAACGTGATTACTTAATTCCACATTTCACTTAACTCACACTAATAAATCCAATAAACTAATTATCTTATAATGAAATAATTCTTAAACAAGGATAATTTTTTTAGAAGATGAAAATATAAACCACAAGATAAGAGGTTCATCCATTAAGATTTATCTATACCCTTCATTCATACTTTTCATTAAAATTTAAGTCATGCATCTAATTTAACAACACACTTGAATTTCATCAAAAACTAACGAGATCTTTCCATGCATACTTAATTTCTCTAACAATAACTGAATATATTCCATTGTCATTCTTTCATGATCCAATTTACTACATTTAAAAGACGACTGCATATATGCATTTACGATTGATTTCATCTTATCCACTTTATACATCCTAACATAATGCTATCCATACATGATAAAACTAAAAAGGAACATAAGAATGAAAAACACCAAATTGATCTTGGAGTTCACCCCTAGAGGGCTACATCTTTGGGTTTGCTCAACTGCAAGACCCCTCCGATAAAAAATGTCAAGAATACATAAGGTTCACATTGTTTACAATCCTGCCATCAAGGCGAACATAACCAATATACAAACGACCACGTCGGTCAATAAATACATAAATGATCCTTGAATAGGAAATGATCCTTGAATAGGAAATGATCCATCCGAACATAATCAAAGCAAATACAAAGGTCCACTGGAGCGTCCGCAAAACTAAGACATCGCAACCCAAGGTCTAGCATAAAATTAGGTTCTCACAAGGGCATAAGCAACGAGACGACTCCACAAAAGTGCTCCTATCAAGACAACACAACAACACACTAGCGAACGCAGGGGACAAGTGTCATCACACAACCTGGTATGGTTACCATGGCAGGTCTTCATAGGTTCCGGCCCCATACATTGGGTTACCCTGACAACCTAATCCGAACCTCCGGCCCATCCAAGGCTCATGTGGATCCACACATCCTTTCGTGAAGACAAGGATGATGGGTCTCCCTTGGTAGCTGATGGGTCTCCCTTGGTAGCTCACGAAAGGATGTAGCTCACGAAAGGATGATGAATTAAAATATTTTATTTAAAATAAATCACAAAAATCATTCTTTTAAACTATATCAATATATTAAACTTGTTTTTCAATTTAAAATTGATTTTTTCAAATAACTGAATTTAACCTTTCTATTTCCAAAATGTCAAGAAGTTAAAATTAATTCTTTTCAATTAAAATTAAATCTTTCTTTTCCCAACAACATAAACATAATAAATTTAACATTAAAATTAACCATTTAATTGAACTTGCTACCAACTTGAATTGAGCAATTCAATTAACGATTAATCACATAAAACAGGAGCCTACTTAATTTAGTCCCCAAAATACTAATGTGTAAACACACATTAAATCAATTTAAATATTAAGGATTAATTACTCGATTTAACCACACACAAAACACGCAACCCAAGAAAGCCACACAGACAGACGACGCACATACCCAACCAAAGGGAATACCGACGACAACTGACGACTGACGACTGACGACGCTCACTTGAGCACGACTAAGGCCAAACGAGGGTCTTACAACCACCTAATCCAAACTCTAAGGATCAAAGAGGTACACTCAAACTTGCGAATCTAGGTGGAGACAACCTCACACCCATGCAGTACTATACCTGAAATCTCCTGCAACCCAGAGTCATACATGCATACATATATAAACTTAATGAAAGTGTTAGCTTGAGATTAATAACACGAAATAGGAGAATTAATAACTTGCATACAAATTGGTGAGAAACCTACATTAATAGGTATGTACTAAAATCAAAACATCTCACTATAATCATTATATTATGATAAACTAATCAAGGTCACACCGAGATTAGAAAATGATTCGGGCAGGGGTACTACACTACTGCTCCAATCCGGCCTCACAATGAATCTTTGATTACAATATTTAGGGCACCAACCCAAGGAGCACCAACCCAATGAGCACCAACCCTTGCTCCGAGCTACAACTCAGTGAATACAAAACATAATCATTTGCAAGTTGATAGCCTTGTTACAAATGGATTTTGTAACTCTTCTTTAAATCTCTCTGTTGGATCTTCTATCCAATTAACTGTTGGTTCTATACCTCACCCAAACACTGCTGCAATCTTATCTCTTGTTGCAACCTTATCGGTTCAACCTCTTCTCCTCCTCTTATATCGGTTCTCTCTCTGTCTCTACCAATACTCTCTGCTGATTATCTTTTCCAAACCAATACCATGTTGGCAAAATAAGATTTATTTACACATATTTAAACCACAAATCTGCCAAACCCCAATCTAAATTTTAAATTAAAACTTAATCAGGGAACCTTTAATGGAGATTTTAACAAAGTTTATCAAGAACAACCAAACCCCCAAAATTTGGTTTTAGAAAAATAATCTGAACAACCAAATTTAAAATCTGAGGGTTGGGGAAGAAGCAAGGTGGGTTTGAGTTTGTGATTTCATTACAACTCTACGATTTTCCACAAAAGAAGAGATTATTTACAATCACAACCAGATTTCTACAAAAACACCAAAAACAATCTTTTAAAAACATAGAAACCAATGAAATTAACCTGGTTAAGCAATCCCGACAAGATTGAAGAAGAGCCCAATTTTCCATCTCAAGAAATTCCTTCTCCTCCCAAAACCCCCAAATTTTTCCATCCAAAAACATTTTCCAAAAAAAATCAATCTCCCATATTTTTTCAAAAACCTAGGTTAAATGGGAAAGGTTTGACTTTTTGGAAAAAAAATATTTTATTTAAAATAAATCACAAAAATCATTCTTTTAAACTATATCAATATATTAAACTTGTTTTTCAATTTAAAATTGATTTTTCCAAATAACTGAATTTAACCTTTCTATTTCCAAAATGCCAAGAAGATAAAATTAATTCTATTTCAATTAAAATTAAATCTTTCTTTTCCCAATAACATAAACATAATAAATTTCACATTAAAATTAACCATTTAATTGAACTTGCTAGGAACCTGAATTGAGCAATTCAATTAATGATTAATCACATAAAACAGGAGCCTACTTAATTTAGTCCCCAAAATACTAATGCGTAAACACACATTAAATCAATTTAAATATTAAGGATTAATTACTTGATTTAAACCCAAGAAAGCCACACAAACAAACGACTTGCATACCCAACCAAAGGGAATACCGACGACGACTGACGACGCTCACTTGAGCACGACTAAGGTCAAACGAGGGTCTTACGACCACCTAATCCAAACTCTAAGGATCAAAGAGGTACACTCAAACCTGCGAATCCAGGTGGAGACGACCTCACACCCATGCGGTACTGTACCTGAAATCTCCTGCAACCAAGAGTCATACATGCATACATATATATACTTAATGAAAGTGTTAGCCTGAGATTAATAACACGAAATAAGAGAATTAATAACTTGCATACGAATTGGTGTGAAACCCACATTAATAGGTATGTACTAAAATCAAAACATCTGACTATAATCATTATATTATGATAAACTAATCAAGGTCACACCGAGATTAGAAAATGATTAGGGCAGGGGTACTACACTACTGCTCCAATCCAGCCTTACAATGAATCTTTGATTACAATATTTAGGGCACCAACCCAAGGAGCACCAACCCTTGATTTAGGGTACCAACCCAATGAGCACCAACCCTTGCACTGAGCTCCAACTCAGTGAATACAAAACATAATCATTTGCAAGTTAATAGCCTTGTTACAAATGGATTTTGTAACTCTTCTTTAAATCTCTCTGTTGGATCTTCTATCCAGTTAACTATTGGTTCTCTACCTCACCCAAACACTGCCGCAATCTTATCTTTTGTTGCAACCTTATCAGTTCAACCTCTTCTCCTCCTCTATTGGTTCTTTCTATGTCTCTGCCGATACTCTCTGCTGATTGTCTTTTCTCTCAATTGCTCTGCTGCTCTCTCCACCGGTTCTATCATCTACAGGTTCCTCACAATTGCCAGTTGATTCTCTCAACCTGGTTCTCACTCTCACACACTCCGTCTCTTTTCAGATACTCATTGAGTACTTGACTAATTTTCTCTTACTTGCAGAAGCAACACTCTCCCCTTTAGCAAACCCCCTTCAATGATTTTGGCTTCCTTATTTGTTACATGGTTTTCCCGCCAAAAGCCAATTCAAATCTTAGGTGATTAGGGTTTTCTCATCAACCTTGAGGCAAACCAAATCCAATCAGATCTTATCCGATATGATCTCCCAGACAACTATCTGCACATCACCGCCATTAACGTGCCTTCAAAAACATGTTTGCTATGTTTAGCAAACATGGATAGTCAGTCGGCGAGACACTAGATCAATCACCATAAATGGTTCTCCAGATTTCATTACCAACTTCATTCTGCATCTGGACACTTTGCATCGATCGATGCATCTCATCGATCATCTCTATTCGACCTTCCTCGAGCCACACACCTCTACAACACATCCCATGATTTATAGGGTCTACCATTAATATCAACCAACTTTGCAACAACCTAGTCGGTGCACACTCCATCTACCGCTGCATGCGTGTCTGCCACCTTTACTCCACGTGGCATCCATGTCAACATCCACCTTTTCTCTAATAGTTGTGTCGGTATGGATTGGATCACCGACCAACTCCATTATCGGGTTCATCTACCAGCTTACTAACCCTGTTGGTAAAACCCTCAAACCAGTCTGTCATCAACCTTGCGCTCTGCTTCTCTTCCGATGGAACACTCAATCGGTTAGCACTCTTACTAAGCTACCTTATGCACATCTTCATCAGATGGGAAGTCTTATGCATCATACACCTTGTTCATATTACCAATGGACTTACATACTGGTAAACACTCTTGATGACACCATGTCATCAACCTTCAATAGACTCCATCTTCAATCCAACCATTTTCCTTTGTCTGCATCTGCTCAACCTTTCCTTCTTCTTGATCAGCTCAAACCATATCTCAGCTGGTTTGTCAAAGTGACAGACCCATCACACTTCATCTGTTCTCGGAGCTTAACATGCCTTCTCTGTCGATCCAGTGCATATCCTTGATTTCATGCACTTGAGGCATTCCTTTGATTCACCGGTAGATCCGGTATGAGCCTTCAAACACTCACCTTCACCTCTTCTTCCTTATCTCATAGAACAACACACTATGCATAATAGGAGATAAGTTCCACTTACTAGTGGTAATGATTTCTTGTCATTTGCATCCTGCAATACACTCATGTGGCTTCCTTATTTGTGCAGCAAATCTTCAAATAGGCACATATGATATGGTGTGGGCACATTCATTGTCAGTCATCTCTTCACATGGTGACTGCATCTCTTATTCGGTTGGAGTCATGTTGTTCTGCAACCACACATCATACCATTGACCTGTACATCCCTTCTCTTCCGGTGTTGATGTGATTTAGGTAACTTTCCGCCTCTTCATCAAAAACAACAACTCAAGCATCTTGCTCATCCTGCCATTGGTGAGGAGCTTGCCAGTTGGCAGCACTCATTGTCAACACAACACGTACAAGTTGACATCCTTTCCATACCAGTGAAGGACTGTACAGGGAACCTATCCATTTCATCCACATAAGTCAGACACTAACTTGTGTACCGACGACTTTAGTGGTCATTCATCTGAATGACATTCTCTCCCTTACCTTACTAGTGTTCTGTAACACAAGGTGATATCAAAGATATCTCATCCTGTACTCATCCATGACAGTGTTGCACATACATCTCTTATATTGGTAGTCATCCTATATCGGTTGACATCAATGACAACACAATGCCAACAATGTACCTATTGTACGGTAATGAAATATAAATATTTTAATTATTGTAAATTTTTCTTTTTCGTATTTGTGAATTTATATTTTTTATTTAATATTTTTATATATTTATGATGTATTTGTAAGGGTTGAATTAAATTGAGTTGCAAGCATTAACATTGGGTCATGTATTAACTTTATTATTATTGCAACGTCTTTTTTTTTCCATTACTAGTCTCAACATAGTGTTCCATATTTTCCTTTCTTTATAAATGTTTGTTGCATTCTTCTTTGCATTCAAAATACCATTAGCATAAAAAACATGGGATTAATTAGGGAACCCCATTTTGTCTTGTTCATTTTCTTTCTCACTTCCATTTGCACTCATCTTGCAAAGGATTCACTATCATAATGTAAGCCATATGCTACTGCAACTCATATTAGTATATCATCATTTTTATCATCATCTAACTCTCATGCCATTAACCAAACAATTTCTTGTATTAGAGCACACCTTTTCTTTCTCCTTCTAGAGCTTCAAAATTTCTTACATGCACTACACTCTTGATCAAATTGCCACAACTTTGCTTCAGAATGTTTGCCATGCACTACACTCTTGATCAAATTGCCACAACCGCATCCATGAATGTTCATCAAAACACTGTATTCATGAAATCTCTCCTAACTCATTTGGATATAACATGAAACAAAAATTGAGAACCTTTGTTGCCTACAATATTTATGCCATACCTATGTTATTTACATAAAATTTGTACCACTTTTGCATGGCGCAAGATTTAACCAATTGACTATTGGTTTTGTAATGCTCACCAAAATACTCTAGAGAAATATAACTATCATGCAAATAGAGATATTTTAAAAAAAATATTACTAACTAATGTGATACATACAACTAGATTACTCATATGCATTAAACATCCATTTACCAAATATGCACATAATCAACTTAAAGTATAATCATAAGAGCACAATACACAAGCGAAAATAAACATAACTCATCAATTAACATTCCCTAGAGTATCTCACTGCCATTACTTAAAGTAACACTAAGAACATAGCATTATAATCATTACCATAATCCAATACAATCTAACATTTCCAACATTTATTTCTTACAATAACATAAGATAACATTCACTATTTCAACTACCATGAATACATCCAATTAGAATACAAATGTCATTAAACCTCTTTAGATTCATTTTAAGAGCACCAATCCAAATGTTCCTAATTCCCTTTCTCTTATCTATCAATATACCATCATTCATTCATTACTAAACATCACCTACATTATACCTAGTCCATTTCCTTTGATAAGAATGACCATCCACATCCAACATGATCACAACGTACTACATCATTTTCATTACATATGAATATAAGATCCTCATACATCAAGATACATAATTCTCGATCTACAAATACAATTATCTCATGAATCATAGTACATCAATATGCTCAAAGAATGATAAGAATCCACATCCATGCACAAGAGCATCCGACGAAGAACATCCCAATGGAAGAAGCCATTAAACCACTCAACCATGTGGAACCATAAGGAACCATCCCCTATGCCACAAAGAATGACACAAGGTTCCACACACACTCTAGACCTAGGTTGACACCTAACAACCAAAGAGATCTCAACAAGACAAACACCACAATTGAAAGACAACCACACACACAATAATCCAAATCACCATCATAAGGCTAAAGGAAAAGCATAAAACTCTCATAGGCTAATCAATAATCATGGCATAAGGAACAATGACACATGTAGGGAAGAGTGTCATCGCATGCTATCCTCACATAGAAGGGGAAAATAACTATGGGATCTCCACCTAGCACCACGAGATCTCAACCCAACACCCTAATAGACATGTGGAACTATCTCAAGGGAGTTTAGTTATGTCGTCTCCATGACCTTCCCATGCTTATCTCGAGTTTCCACTAAAGGGTTATGAGGTGGGGCACCAAAGAATCCATTTTATTATCTTGTTTAGATGAATCCTAATTACCCAACCCATCTAATTAATTATTATGGTTATCATTTGTTTAAATCAAAGACCCCAAGCATCCTTACAAGGGGAACCTCTTGGCAACCTATTCTCTCATGACCTCGACCATCACATGGAAGCCCACTTCCCCTAACCATGTTCCAATATCTTAAGGTAACATTAACAATGCATAACAACAACAAGGAGGATCACCCATAATCACAAACTAACATCCACATGCATATGTGCAAATCTAAAATAATATCTAAGAGCCACGATGCCAAATATATAAAAACCAAGAGCCTCAAATGAGCAAAATTAAGAGCAAGGCATATATCCTTTTGCTCAGCCATAATCCATTCAATCCTCCATATTAAGGCGCAATCATCTCGTTGGAGCAATAAATAATATAACCCTCAACAACAAGGCACACATCTTCTTGTTGGAGCTAATAACATAATCAAATATGTAAATATGAACAATATCCAACTTTGAAAATCACAAGGAAACCAAAAACAACCTCTGGTATGTTGGGTGAATATTTTGTCAACAACGTACTAAGGACAAAATATATGTTTCACATACAGCTATGATGAGACAAAGTCTCTCCTCTTAGCAAGGGGAGGTTCCTTGGTAGAACTTGATACTTCAAATAACTTGAAATGTAAATTTTGTGGTTAAGCTCATGGTGTATAGTTCTCTTTTTTCAAAATTAACATTTATCCTTTCGCTTGATACAATATTCTTATAATGATAACCACACTTGCATACAATAATTAAATCTCCTCTAAATTTACATAAGCACAAAATCTCATGTGAATTAAGGACACTATTTCTAACCTAACAACTAAAGTATCTTGTAGCCCAAAGTCTTCAAGATATATGTAACCTCAAACCACAGAATGCAACCAACAATAGTGCAAAGTCTCTTACTTAATCACTTATTACAGTAAAATCTCCAAATATGTAATATAACTCAAAGTTTATACTCACATCTAGAAAGCTCCTTCACTCACATAACAATTTCAAATACCATCAAAAAAATATAGAACACATATAAGTAAATGACATAAGAACATCTACTTATAAGTAACAATTCTTGTCCAACACAAAGTTTGGAATCGCAAAATTCCCTTCTTTATTTTCTTGATTATTTCCAACACAAGAGAACTCAAAGTTTCACTTGAGACAAAAATTCGGCAAAGTTTTGTTTAGTGAGAAAAAGATAAATATTACAAATGAGGCTCCTCCTTTTATAGGGAAGGAGTTGAGAAAAATGTGGGTATAGTTGACTAATTCAACTGTAGAGTCCAAAATACTTACAACTTATACATAAAATAAAAGTGTAGCTACATGGAAATTTTGAGTAAAAGAAAATTCAATTACATGAATCTCCTTATTTTTGGACACTTTATTCTTCATTCTCCTTATCATTTGTCTTTTGGAATTCTTCAAATCTTGCCATTGTAGATTGCATCTCAGACTTGTCTGGTGTTGATGTTGAGTTGGATATTGTGTGAATGCGGGAAATTGAGTCTCTAGCCTTCACATATCCTCTCTTAGCTTTCTTCAACATAGATGCAAGATCATCCAAGTTGACTTGGATTTCAATCAACCTATCAAATGTTGTCAAAGAAAACTCACCACCTACTAACTGATCAATCATTGAAAATAATTCCTCAAGGGGTAAAACCTTTTGATAAAATGTTGTCAAAGAAAACTCACCACCTACTAAATGATCAATCATTAAAAATAATTCCTGCGTGATATTATCAAGGGGTAAAACGTTTTGATCTTTGTCATACAATTGGAAAGGCAACTCAGTCATCCTTGATGACATATTAGAAATTCCATCATCACATGCTTCTTTGTCTTGATCTAGATCCTTAGCCAATAGTCTTGTCAATTCTTCTTTGTGCTTTAGCATTGCTCGAGTCTGGATGTACTCACCTCAAGACAACACAACATTATTCTCTACAAGGATGTCCACCCTATATTCCCTCATCTTATCCCATAGTGCTAAATCCTTTTCAAGTTCCTCTATTTCTTGGGATAATAATGACTGTACATCTTGAACTTGATTTCGCACCAACTCAAAATCAATCATGAGCTCAACTGCAAAACCCAAAAGATGCGAACCTTCTGACCTCAGATGATTAATCCACTCATCAACCACTTTGTCCTTTGTACCTACGTCTTCTACCTTCTTGAGAGTTGCCTCATCCATAGAAGAAGTCAAAGGTTCTACTTCTTTTGATGATTGAGTAACTTTGAGGAGAGCACTAGTTAACTCCTCAGACTTTTGTTTCCATGTTATTTTCTCATCCCTCTCTTCATCCAAACTTCGCATGCGAGAACTTATTGAAGCCTGAGTATCTTTCTTAACACTCTCATGTGTCTCTGTTCCCAGCTCCAGAATTTGCATTACATATTTTGAAGGCTGAACTTCATCTTTATTTTTATCTTGAGGTGGCACTAGAACCTCGACATATTTCATCTTGCTAATGGGGTCTACCAATACTCTAGAATTTGTCTTGGCCTTCTTGGATGTCTTAGGTTTGACATGAGCCAATTGACCAAAATCAACCTCATTAGGAGAAATTACTTGTTTCTTCCTCTTTGGAACCACAATATCCAACCATGATGGAAGATTTGACTGTGGGGGCGAAGTTGTGATTTCTTCTTGAGTAGAGACCAACACCTATGACGCATCTTGACTAGTTGATGCAATCACATCAACCTAAGATGTCTGTACAGGAGCAGTTGTTACCACAATAGCAGTAACTAGTGGTGGGATCTCCGTGGTGATGGTAGTGGTAGGAAATGAGACTGACAGTTCACCATGAGACATTTTTTTCATTGCTTCTTTGAAATCCAAAATAGAAGATTCAATCATTGATACCGGGACATCATTGAAACTAGGAAAGATTGACAATGAAATAAATTTAGTTTCACTTTCTCCCTAAGATACTGCATATGCTAACTCTTCCTCATTATCATCATCATAATCATTATCTGAATCAGGTTCTATAGAATGAATGGTGACATATGTTGATGAAGTTGGAACTTGTGAACTAGGAGTAGAAACCTGTGGAGTTGACGAAGAAGTACTGACTAGTGGTGGCATTGACTCCTCCATTTATTGCATTTCTTCTTCCTGTGAAATCTCTCCTTCCTCTTGTTTCTTTTTCGGTTCTCCAACAATAGGTTCTTCAGTGGCAGATTGTTGTGTTGCTTGAGATGCAGTGGAAGATTCTCCTCCCTTAGGGCCCTTCACAATGAATTTATATTTTGGAGCCTTCCCTTTGGACTTAGGAGATGGAATTGGTATTGATTCCTGTAGGTCTTTCTTATTATTAGTTCTTGATTCTGACCTCTTCCCCACAAGACCTTCATCATCCTCTTCATCACCGGAGCTCACTAGAAGTTGCTTCATCCTAATCCCTTTCTTTAATAGCCATGCATTTGTGTTTGCCATAATGGAAGCAAACCTTGCAGAGATGGATTTGTTTTTCTTTTGTGACCATTGAATAAAATGTAAAGGAGTGTTAGTAATATTACTTTCATAATACCTAGGATCAACAATATCATCTGTATCCTCCATTGTATCTAGCATCCTAGCCAAATCTAGGCTCTCTATCTGCTCCAATGTAAGATGATTGAAATCCAATTTTCTAACATCCTCTTCATCTATGCAATCTGTCCATACATCCTCCAACCTGTGTATATGTACATAGCTTCTCTAAATCTTGTTCTTCAATCCACAATAATCAAAATTATCGCAAGCTTTGAATCTCCTCATTTTGACCCACTGCATTTCTTCTTCCATATTTTTAGATTTAGGAGAAGTGAGTATTGAATACCTCACTATTGCTTGAGGAAATTTAAGACCGGCTTCGTATGATGTAGACTGTCTTTCATGCACATGTATTAGTTGTCTGCAGAGCTCCATCACAATGATCTTATCTAATGGATACCTTGGCAAAATGAAAGGAGCACCAGAATAACAACCAACACAGATGTAGGTAAAGGTTGGGAATTGAAGAAAAAACACCATACTCACTAATTTTATCATAAGCTGCTTGCGAAATCCTGGTCTTTTGGAGTTCCTTGTCTAAAAGACACTTCCATGTATCAAAAAATGCATAATTGATCCTTCTAAAATGGATCCTCCAGTTGTGGATAGTAAATTGATAGTAATAATCCCATACAGGTGTCTTCCTTCTATCCCCTCTTGTAGACAGTCCTAGAAAGTGCCTCATGGAGGTGGCTGCATACACTAGGTAAGAGGTCATGTATAATTTAATAGTAGTTCTGACCTCCTTTAGCTGAGCATAGATTGCATCACTAATCTGCTCTCCCCAATCTATCTTGTCAGTGCTCTTCCTGATGATGTTCATGTATAAGAACATCCAAGTCTGAAAGTGATGAGAGTCTGGAATGCCTTTGATTCTTGCAAGTAGTGTAACCATATCATTATACTCCTCATTGAAATCACTTCTATGAAAAACTTGGGCCATCTGGATGTGGTAGAGGCTCTGGCAGTTTGCAAGAAAATAGTGTCAATTGTTTTTTTACACTTATTCATATTATTTTCATAGTGATCTTGAGCTGACGCAGGTGTAATGTCCACAACTTCATCAAAGATTGGTCCTTTGAAGACACTATTGAATAATTCACTATCTAGGTGGATGACTACATTGCCATTAGCATCCTTAACCTGTCTTGTGTTCACATCAAAGCGGTCAGCAACTGCTAGCACAAAATCGGGGCCATGGGCTGCCACTGGGAAGGATGCATACTCGTGTAAACCACTTGCAATCAAGTTTATCATCCTTGAAGGATCCTTTTCAACTCGCCCCAAAAACTCATCCATGTTAATGTGCCCGATCTCAGTGTCCCTGATATGTTCCACATTAGACTTCACTGAACTTTCGAGGAACATGTTCAAGTATTTATGATACTTGTACTTCATCTTCTTTCCTCCGAATTTGCTTGGAGAAGGATCAGACATCTGCAAGGATATGTAATTTTGCATCATGGATCAGTTCGTGAACCCATTTCATCATCAGATTAATGACTTCACTGATAAAAAATGAAGTTTGAAGGTCCAAAAAGAACTTAGGTAAAAAAAAAGCAGGAAATATGACAAATCGAGTTTTAAAACCCCATCTATAGATAAGTAGGTAAAACATGCAAGTTGAGTTTTAAAACCTGATCTGCAAATGGCTGAGCAAAAGGATGTGGGTCGGGGTTTAAAACCCGACTTGCATTTTTAGGAAAATCAATTAGCATGTTGGGTTTTAAAACCCAACATACATAAAGACAAAACAGACTGGCAGGTCGAGTTTTAAAACCCGACCTGTACCTCAGCAACGAAGAGCCAACATGTCGGGTTTTAAAACCTGACATGCTGGTTGGGCAGATCAACATGCAGGTCGGGTTTTAAACACTTAACATGTCGGGTTTTAAAAACCCAACATCTTTATTTGGAATAAGAAACTCGCAGATTGGGTATTTAAACCTAATCTACCATTAAGGCAAATTTGAACTTGTAAGGATGAACATGTTAGGTTGAAAAGCTCGACATGTTCAAGGATAAGACTAAAAGTCAAAACTGCATATCAAGGTTTAATACCTGACATTGACCAAAAATAAGGAAAAACAAACAAAAAAGGAAAACAACGCACCAGACAGAGGGAAAGAGATAACAAAATGACACCAAAATTAAAGAAAGATGACAGAAAAAATGACATGAACATACCTGGATCTGCCTAAAAAATGATGAAAATGCAGACTAAAATTGAAACTAGGGATCCAAACGCACTTCCTCGACCAAAATCCACTTTAAGAAGTAAGAACAAGATGCTAAAAATGTCTCTTAAACCCTTTTAAACATATTTAAAATCTAAAAAACAAGTGCAATAAATGCACTTAGGGTCATGCAGCGCACTGCAGGTCGAGGTTTAAAACCCGACCTGCCAACCGGAAATGATCAACAACCCGAGCTGCCAATAGATTGACCTGTAGGTCAGGTTTAAAACCCGGTTTGCAATGGGTAGAGAAAAGACTTGTAGGTCGGGTTCTAAAACTCGACCTGCATAGAAGCAGCCGAAACTACACTTCGGGTTTTAAAACCCAACATGCAGTTCAATACTCAAAATAATGTATTTTGGGTTTTAAAACCCGAAGTGCATTAATAAGAGGATTGAAAAGGATAAGTCCAAAACACGAAAAGACTCAAAGAAAAGATAGAAAAATGGCATGACTTACGAGGTAAGTCGACCGACCTTGGAGGACGTGGGTTACAAAACATACAAGTTTCGTAGGGGTTGTCCCATGATTCAGTCTTGTTGAAATCGACGACAACATGGTACAAGAAATAGACTTGGAAAAATCATCTTGTGCCCAGCTTCAGCATTAGATAAGGACACCAAATCTTGTTTCTTGCTAGCCCATGAAACCAATTTCTTACCCAAAAAGAATGCTCCATCGGTAGTGCTCTTCTGGTCATCAACATCACCAGCCCAATCAGCATCAGTGTAAGCACATAGCATGAAATCATCATCAGTTCCCTTCAGGTATCTAAATATCCTCTTAATAGTAGTGACATGACTCTCTTTCGGATTAGCTTGATATCTAGCAGTCATGCACACAACATGCATAATGTGCGGCCTAGTCTAAGAAAGATATAGCAGTCCACCAACCATAGATCTGTACAAACTCTAATTATCTTTAAGAGATTCATCATTCTTAGAAAATTTATAGCCAATCACCATAGGAGTTACAACCGGTTTGGAGTCATCTAAGCCTAACTTCTTTAGCAATTCCTTCACATACTTAGTTTGAGATATGAATATACCTTTTCCAGTCTGTGAAATATGCAAACCTAAGAAAAATTTCATCTCACCAATCATAAACATCTCAAATTCTTTCTACATATCACCAACAAACTTCATACTCAAGTCATCATCACCTCCAAAGATAATGAAGCAGTCACCGGCTAGGAGGGACCTCAAAGAGATCAGTCCAGATCGGTCAACATGAGTAAACACAATGGAAACATAGGGACATGATGGAGGCAATGTAGAACAGATTGAATTATATCATGAAAACTAATTACAATCAACCGGTAACAATCAAGTTACAAAAACCAGGTCACAGGCCTGCTAAAACATGCTCAAAATATAGAACAAGTCACAACCAGAACCTTAAATCTTAAGATCTATCTTCTATACTCAGTCTAACTTCTTGATTACATTCTAATTCTCTATTACAATAATTTATATGATCCAAGGGGATTTGGTCGGCCTCTGTCAAATAAATTCCTCTAAAAAATCCAAAGGATGAAGTGTAGATCATGGGAAAAGGTCAACCACAGGCCAAGGAATATCGAAATCGACGCTCATGGAAGTTCTGGTGAGCCAAATCTAGGACACACAGAAAGAAATGTTGAAACTGCAAACAGAAAGCAAAACATAAAGAAAATATTTTTGGTTGATGCATCAGACATCCGGGGTTGTTGAAAAAGAGTCTCTCACTTTTCCAAGGTCAGAGGAAAACCAAGGCAGTCTACCTCTGCCTGAGAAATCCAAGATGAATCTTCAATTGGTCTGTCCTTCCACTTCACAAGATACTCCTTATACTGACTGCTCTGGGTACTACAACCAATCATACTGTCCAAAATGTCTTCAATCTGATCTGGTTCCTTCCGGGGCAACTGTTTCTCCAAGTCTTTTATATTGTCCTCATTGAATTCTGGTTCATGACACTGATGAAGATTTGCAATGTTAAACATAGGTGAAATACTCAGACTATCCAATAACTCCACTTCATATGCATTCCCAGAACTGAACTTGCTCAAAATCCTGCAAGGTCCAAACTTTCTCATCTACAATTTGTTATAAGTTCCAACTAGGAATTTTTCTTTTCTCAGATACACCATTACTTCATCGCCAACTTCAAATTCCTTATGTCTCCTCTTCTCATCTGCCTTCTCCTTATACTTGCTATTCATTTCCTCCAAATGTCTCATATTTTCCTTTCAAACTCTGCAACTTAGCAATTTTCACTCGTTTATCACCTTCATATAGGATCTCAAGCTTCTCTTAGATCTCATGTGTGGTCTGAAGTCCCATTACATTTGTCATCTCAGAATCAGTCAAGGCACTAAGTAATGCTTCCTTCGCTCTAATATTATGTTCAATTTCCTTGATCTCATCGGGAGTAGTAGGTTCATTCTAAGGAACAATGTAGGCACTCTTTGTAATCTTCTAGTAATCTTCTCCAAGACATTTCAAGTGTACTTCCATCTAGTTATTTTAGTAAATATATCTAAACATAATTAAAGTGTTTTGAAAAGCATAAAAATACTTAGAAAGGTTTACAATTTAAACAAAGCTTGAAATAAAAGATGATCAAATATGAGAATAGCCGGTAAATATGAGTGCAACTCATTATCTTTTGTGTTTCGAATAGCAACCCATGGCCAATGGGTTTGACAAGGTTCTATTTCAAGTTGAGCGAACTTCATATCCACCAAATGGCCTTCCACTACACTAGTCCTATGAGGTCTTTAGGTACTAATTCTCCCATTGGTACATATATAAATCAGTACTAGGCCATTTATATTTCTGCACCTCTAGAACATTTGCGAAATGATCCCTTGACCTTTTATCCATTATGGCATGCACTTCTATGATAAACTTTATATATCTATTGTCAAGGGTTATCACCCTATCTAAAAAGACATTGAAACTTTGTACATTAATGTCCTTTTCATCTTGCATATGAGTTAGGATCTATGGCACCATCTGATTGAACTCACTTCTCTAGTCGTTGAGGTCTCTGATGTGTTCTTGCTTATCCACAATTGAAGGAATAGTCTAGTGTTGGAATGTGTGGAGAAATCAATCTTAGCCTTTATCCTTGGTTCTTTTGCAGAGATATATTTGAGTTCTTCAATTACATTCTTCACCATTTTCTCAATTATTTTAACATGGGGAGCACTTGGATCTCTTTGTAGCACTTTACATAATGTGATTAGAGTATGATGCACTAGTTGTCACCTTTTGGACAATGACTCCAATATAGGTTTATGCTCCTTGACTACTTCCAGTGCTTTCAAAAGTGATTCATACCCTTTGTATACACCATCTATTCTATCCATGAGGTGTTTCACCCTATGTGTCAGTATTTTGTCAAAACAACCTTTATTGGCTTTCTTCATTTATCTTCCTCAGTTCTCCAAGTTCTCTTGCATGCTTTTGTTTCTCCTCAATCCATCTTAGTATCAATACTTTTGTCAACTAGCTTTGGTGGTGCATGTTTGTGAACAACAAGTGTCGTGCTTTAACTGTCCTCTCCACCTATCAACCGATCTTTCATTTTAACATTTTCAATGTATAACTTATTGATTTCCTCATTCATGTCAACTTGAATTTTTTCATATTAAAGCAATTTTCGTTGCATGCCCTTAACAACATCTCTCGTGAACATAGCGGAGTGCATTGTCATGGTGGCCACCTCCAATGGGGAGGTATATTTAAGTGTTTTCGGTATTGTTGTTCCTTGATTTTCTTGGACCATATCAACTAGTTTTGGTTTATCAGTGCTCTTGAATTTCACCCATGCTGCTAGAGTTTCTATTTTGGGGTTATACCCCGTTCCACTCACTCCTTGGCCTGAATCAAACTCTGCCACTAGCATTGGGTCTTCTTGATGCATGACTTGGTCCAAGAGGATCATTTTCTTTACAATCATCCCAGGAATCATAACCCAGTCTCAGAGGCAGCTTTGCGTTTTGATTTGAGGGTTCATCAATAATTGACTTACCATACAATTTTTTAAAATTAGCTATATACAATATACAATTCAATTCTTTTAAGAATATTTGGTTCATCTGAATAGAACCTGGGAAAGATTGGGTACGTCTTTCTTTATTTTCCCTTTTTCCAAATCTGCCAAGATATTCCACTTCCATTTTCTTTGAAAAATTTCATCAAAGGCTTCACAATTTTTGATAACGTCTTCATCCAACAATACTTAATGATCAACACCTAGGCTAGTCAATATTTTCCTCTTCACATGATTGATGTGACCCTCGGGGTCACACAATCTTTCTTTGCAGTTTCAAAGAATAATTTGATTTCAGGTAACCCTGGAGCTCTTCTAGCGTATCTGATCCAATGGAGAATCCTTCACATCTTGCCACATGGGGTAAAAAGGTCCCCTTCTTGATTATCTCCATGACCTCCTTCTCCATCCACACCATTTTCCACATGAACTCCAAGAAGGTAATCCTATCAGAAACAAATACTGGCAGTCAGTGGGGAAACACTAGACATCCATATACTCTGATCAAAGTGTGGTCTGTCATGTAGAACTAGTCATTGAAATTGTGTGTGTGTCCTGCCTCAGGCTTCTTAGCCAAGGGCCTAATCATTTCCATTATTTTAGGTGATAGTCTATTCAACTGGTGATTCAAAGAACGAAGAATTGAAACAACAAAAAAAACATGGAAAGTCTTATAGTTACTGTTTGCACCTTTATTTTTTTGTCCCATATGTGACATAATTATTGCACTGGCATCCTATTACCCCTATTATCTATCATGCTCAATTTCAATTTGTTTTCTAACACCTGCCTATTTTAATACAATATCAAATAACATAACAATGAATAATGTTGCAAATCACAAGATCCCTTTTTCTCTCTTAAGGTCACAAACTGCACATGGATTCTCCTCTCCAGTTCCAAAGCGAAATTGAATTCCATGTTCAGCTCTGAATTTTTTATCCTCATAGCCATATACATCATGCCAATTGGCATATTGTATTTAGCATCCTCACCCAACATTTGACACAAGGAAAAATAGGTCCTTTGGAAGTAAACCTGAAACTCATCAACAAGAAAAGGCTTGTTCCCCACAATCTCCACAATACGGTTATTGAAACCTCTATTTCAATACAGCGGGAGCTCATCCTTTCTATATGTCTTCCTCAATTTGTTATAATCTTGCTCAAATTTTATTAGCTCAATTTTAGTGATTGCCTGCCTTTTCAACATGAAGCAGTCTACAATGGCTAACCTAGTTACCACCAAAAAAAGGGTCTCCACTAGGCATTCTCGCTGTCCTTGTAACAGGATGATAGTTTTCAGCAAGCACTTGAATCAATTCCACATCAATGAACACATTGGGTACTATCAATTTCACCTTTCTTAGGCTTTTTTTCCAGTCTACTCTCTATTCTGGTTTAGCTAATTATTTCCCAAATTATCTATAATTCACAGAGTTCTGAGAATTTTCCATACTTGTTTGAGATGCAAGTATCCCCATACCTTTTCTTCATCGTCACTGAGCTCCAATCACCAATCTCTCTGAGTGCAAAATGAATTCTTCAAGTGGGAATTCTGGTTTTAATGAGAGTCTGTGATTTTCACCTCACCATTTAATTCATGCATGCTAATTTACTTCCGCCACCCTTCCCAAAAACTTAGCTATTATGGGCTGATGTCGCCATCCACTTTGCCTTTTTATTTTTTCATTCATCATTGTGTTGCAATTCCCTTTTCAGCACTTATCTTCTCTATTACGGGGTTGTGGTAATGGTTACCACATTATCTCCCTACACCGGTTTTATGTTTCCTGTGGTACTATTTCCTTTGGCTTCTAACACCATGCAAATCAAGGATCACTTCTAATGTTTATCGCTTTACCGCAAGGTTCATTATCATTCAATACTTCTCTCCTATGGGGCTGCGGTAACACGTAGTATATCGCATCCTCTTACCACCGTATCACCAAACTTCTTTATGCACTTAGCTTGACCACTGTGATATTGCGATAACGGTTACTGTGTTACTGCGACACCCTTTTATGTTATACTTTCTCCTTCTGCAGTAGTGCGGTGTTAACAATTCCTTCTTATCGCTTTATCGCCAAGTTGCTTTCACCCAGTTATCACTCTACCATGCGTCTTATAAACACTCGTTGTATCACTTCTGCGGGGTCGCAATGGTATTAATATCATTTTAATCCGTTATCGCTACCTCGCAGTCCTTCTCAAGGGCTGTAATGTGGAATATGCAGTAGCATGATGATCCTTAAATTACTTCTTTCCTGCCACTATACCGCCAAAGATTTGATAGGCCATGGTCAATGGCTTGCAGGATAGCGGTGTCAACACCTTTTATTAGTATCGCCATTCTGCGGCTTCCTGATTATAGAACATGGTACCTGCAGAATTGCGGTAACCTATGGTAGGGGTTTATTAAATCAAATGTAGTGAAATGTTAGTAGTCAGAGAAGAGAAAACAAGGATTTTATGAGTCATAATAATGGGGAATTTTGAGATACAAAGATTTTTCAAAGGTGGGAGATATTTTCAAAGGAGAGTGGGTAAAATGTAGGCCTGAAATTTTATAATTTATTAAAAATTTTGGGGTTGTAACAATGAGTACACGTGTATTAACTAGATAAAGCGAGACAAAAGTCTAAAATTCTCTAAATGGATACTTAAGTAATACAAACTTGACTATCTTTAGGTATGATATAAGCTAACTCGTTTGATAAAGTCACTATTTACACCAACAACCATTGAAGTGCAACTTAGGTAGCAATATAAATGATGATGATGATGGGTCCTGGCTACTAGCCATATTAGGTACATGTTTTTTGTCCACAACTCATGCCCCATTTTATCACTGGAGTAAACTGGGTACCCCCTTTTCTTTTCACTTTCATTTCTTGTCTTCTTTCTTTTCCTTTTCTCCCCTTTTTCTTTTTTCCTTTTCCTTCTTGTTTTCCTTTCCTTCCCACCCTTTTAGGCTTGCAGGGATCAAGGTATGGAGATCCCTTTTCCATTTTGGAGTTGGGAATCCCCGACCCCTAGCCCTTCGGTCTTGTCTTTGTTTCTACCTCTAGGGCAAAGATCAATGATCCTGTTATCCCTAACCACCGACAATCCCTTTTAAGGATTCGGGGTCGAGGATGTAGGTATCTACTTTTCCAAATGCACCTTCTACCCTCGATCCCTGACCCTTGAAGGAGAATCACCTCACCTACTACTTGGTCGCATTTGATGAGCCTTCAAGGCCTATATATTCTCAATTTGCGGTTCATTTCATCACTTTGCCTTTTTTTCATTTTTTCCACTTAAAGAGCTCATTTTCCTTGCTTAATGTGTGTGGGTGTGGTAAAGTTCCTCAAGAACTTTTCAAAGGTCCAGTGGTGTGTCTATCGTGTTTGTTTTCTAGAGGTAGGGTACTTGTTATGTTATTTTCATTGATTTCTCATTTTACCTTTTCCTTGTTTATGTGTCTTGTGATAGTGTTTTGCCCTGCAGGCTTTCCCCCTTTGTTTTCTTTTATTTTTGTTATTGTGTAGCCTATGGGATAGCCCTTTCATTCCACCAATAGCTGGAAAGTGTGTTGGGGTCTCTATTTTTGTTTTCCTTTCATTTTGTGTCAATTGGTGCATGCTCTATTGATTGGTTTGAGAAGTTGCTTCCAATTTAGAAAGTTTACTTTTAATAAACAATTTTTTTACTCCCATGCTTGTGCCCTAAAGTCACTCATGTCGAATATGAATTATAGAAATTTTGGGTTTTTTCAAAATGCCTTAGGATTTTTGTGTATAAAATGACCTAAGTTTGGATCAAGGATGCTTGTATCCCCAACCCTAGATTTGTAGATTGAGAAAGAAGTCCAAACCCTTTAGGAATCAGGATACCTCATTCTCAATACCCAAAATTTCCATCCCCAAACCCCAATGTTTGTTGCCATAACACAAAGGCAGGGATTAAGGATGTGAACATCCTCAACCCCTGAAAGACCAATGACAAAGAAGAGTTTGGAGATGTTCACATATCGAACCCCCACAATCCAAATATTAATACAAAGTAGGGATCAGGGATGGAAACATTCCCAATCCTCAAAGGTCCTACTATGAGCTATAAGACGAGGATCGAGGGTCTTCACATCCTTGACCCTCAAAATTGAGAGGGTTTGTTTACTAATAAGGGGAATAAACATGAAGTAGATTAGATGTTGGATTTTGTTTAAGATTCATGACTAGTTTTAATCTTTTTCTTTCAACAAGATGTTTATCCACTCTTAGTATAGTTGTTTCTTGTTTAATAAAAGATTGCTAACTTGACTTGTTTTATGTAGAATTGGTAATGTCTCAACAAAAGGTTGTCCCCATAAAGGACAAGTTCAACGGTTACCTTCCTCTGACCAAGTTGCACTCAGTTGATAGGGACATAATAGACATAGATTTGGGATATGTGGACTTGCAAGACTTCTTGACAATAATATCAAAACTTGACAGAAGGATTGTATGGGCTACATTGTTGGTATGCTTCGAGCTAGTGCAAGAAGTTGGATTTCTTATCTCTACGATCTCTAGACCTTGTCATGATATGTGATAGAATTTATAATTTAGATTAGAGGAGAGTCTATTGTCCATTGGGGTAGATTATCCTACATATTTATTTTGATTCCATAAAAGTAGTCTTTGACATTCATCGACATGACCAGTATGGAGTAGTAACAGTCACTCATGGAGAGAAATTCTACTCAGCTAAGTGGAATCCAATGTCTTACATTAATGAGCAATTGATTGAGAAGTCAAAGAAGCCAAATAAGTTGGAACAAATGAATATCACTCACCGAACTTATCTATGGATGCAAGAGATTATCACCTTCCTTAGTAGAGTGGCAAGTCTACCAGACACAAAATAACTCCATCCATGGACGCTCTTGTTCATCAAGACTATCTTTACAAGAAAAGAGTTCATTATTTATGAAATTATGATTAGTGACAATTTGGATTAGCGATTGATAAGGGTTAAAAGGGACCCAAAGTTTTACATGACATCATATTTGGTGTATCTACTGGCTACTCAAGCCACATATATAGGTTTGAAGAAAGTAGGATCTCTCATAGATCGTAACATTAAGATATATAGTCATTAGCCCTAGTTGACGCGAGATAAAAGCATAAAGAGTTATTATATAGTTAATGATTTCTTTGTATTTGCAATTATAAGAAATATAGAGGGAGATTTTGGAAAGAGGTTGTCACTTGATGTTGCAACTAATATTTAGAGATTTGGAAGTTACTTCATTCAGTTTAGAACTTTCACTTACATATGGGTGGCAAATTGTATAGTTGTTCCTATAAGCTGCCCTGATATCCATGTGATACATTGAATTTTTTGAACTGTTTAGATAAATAGTAGATACACACAAATTGGTGGTGAGCAAACACAAGTCATTCTTTCAATTGCCTGTGAGAGTAGGTGCTCATTATTTTCTAGAAATGAGAGTGGCTAAAAATATGGAGGTTGAATTATTGGAATTCTCTTTGAGACCATTACAAATAGGAAGCAACAAATTTGACCCCATAGGCACATTCAGTAAGGCAATGCAATCTCACTTCAAACATGTGCTAGACATTGAAGATAATTGGGCCAATTGTGCATATAATCATGAAGGGTTAGATATTATTGCAAGTTAGATCTAGACTTACCAACTCAAGCTGAAAATATTTGGATATCAAAAGAAGGCAAAAGGATAGTGAAAACAAGTTGCATCCCTTGTACAATATGAAGATAATTTTTTATATTCTTATTCATAATATATATGAGAATTTCATCAAGCTTGAAGATATGAAAGAAAGAGAATGACATGTTTTCCATTTGACTAATGAATGGATAAGCCATTGATGTGATATGCTAACTATCCCACAAGTTGAGAGTAGGCCACAACAAGAATAGGTCAACACTTCAACAAGCAAGAAGATTCCTTCATCATAAAAAAAACCATCTCCTCTTAGGAACCCTACAGGTCATGCAAGACCTTATGTAAAGAAAACTCCATTGAAAGTACATAGACAAATGAAGAATAAAAAAGAAACCCAGGAGACTCCTTCAACTAGTGCTCCACAAGATAAAAAGAGAAAAGAAGTTCCTTCTACTCCTACAATTGATAATAATCAGGGATTAGTCTGAAGAGGAAGCAATAGAGAAAGGACCTCAATTATTGAGAAGGAAGGGAACTAGAGTATAATCTTCAACACTAGAGCAAGATGATCAAGCTCCTTAGACTTGGGAGGAAACCACAACTATACAACCAACTTCCATTGATCAAGAAAAGGGGCATTTACCATAATTTTCAATAGGTTTTCTTGAAAAGAATACCATGGAAGAAGAACAAACCTAGATCACCATTCACATTAAAATTGATATACATACTAAAGAAGAGCCTTTAATCAAAGAAGACCTTCCCCAAGAGAATGTCCCAACTGAAGTGTTATCATGAGTTAATATATGGCATCAACAACTGAAACACATGAGAAGCCTATTGAACCAATTGATGACACAAAAATTATTGATAAGTAAATTGAAGAAACATTTCTCTCTATGCTTGGGAGAGACATTGAAGAAGAAGATGATCAACCAAGAGTTGAATCTCCATGAGATTTCAAAAAGGAACATATTGAAGAACCTCCAAAAGATGAAGTACAATAAGATGATCCTCAAAAGCAATAGGAAGAAGAGATTCCATAGGATTAGGAGCCACACAAATCACAGTAGTTAGGTGCAAAACATGAACAAGAACAATAAAGCCCTTCATCACAAGATAGGGAACAAAATGTGGAAGAGGAAACTCATAATACTAGTGAAGAGAATAAATAATATGAATAATATATGGGTGATGTAGATGATCATATGGTTGAATAACAACCTAAGGTAAATAGAGGGCAGCAATGGCTACAAATTAGAAGTACAAGTACCACTCCCATTTGGCTAGCTAAGACATTTGATTGCAGACAAATGACGTATAAGGAGTTGGATGACATATATTTCTCTTGATTAGAGGAAGCAAGATATGACTTAGAGGACATGCTTGTAATTGAGTCATTGTGTCTTGGTTCAAGTATAAGGTGTTGAAGTGTTTTATAGGTGTTGTCAATGATATTTTATTCATGACTACGTCTTTTGGCCTTCTAGAATGAAGTGTTTTGCATTTGTTTGTCTCGCGCCAACATGTTTCAATGTGACAGTGAGAAATAAGTATCTGGGAATGTATTTGGATGTTCAAGGAATGTCCTTATGTGCTTTGCATGATGTTGAATGATTTGTTTCGTGCGACATTATGTCTATTGTTAGTTTTTCAAGGTAATTGTTGTGGTTTGGTTGATACAAGTTCCTCTCCTACTTGCGCTATGTCCTTAGGGGTCTATACTCAGGATTGGAGATTGTGATGTTTTATTTGTGTGGTGATTTTTTTTGAAGTTGGTTTCTTGAGACAAAGATTCAAGGGCAAATTCATGCTTGGAAACTGCTAGAGGTAGTGTGTTGAAGGCTTATTCATATTAAATCATATAATCATTTTTGCTCAGAGATAGTGAGTCTCCTTAGAAATTTCTTTGTATCTTTCCCTAAGATAGTGAGTCTTAGCCTGCAAGTCTCTTATATCTTTCCCTAGGTTAGTGCACCTCAGCCTACAAGTCCTTCCAGGAGTAGTGAGCTTCTTTGGTAGTGTACCTAAAACAAATATTGTACAAACTTATTCATAAACTGTGAGTGAACTCTCATCGTGGTTTTTCATTGTTTGTGTTTTCCACATAAATTTGGTGTTCTCTTGAGCTTGGTGTTCATTGTTGCTGATAAGATTAAGGATAAGTTGATATTGATTTGTTGTATAAAATTAAATAGTTGTTCAAGTTTGATTTGCCCCCCTCTTAGTCTTTGGGTGTGTTTAATAAAGAATATCAAATTTGAGTTCCTCTAAAAGAAGCTTAACCACTTGAGGAAGGTCTAGGATGGCATAAGATAAAACTTGCAAGATACCCAAGTTTGATGGTACAAACTACACCTTTTGGAAGCTAAGGATGAAATCATATTTGAACTCTATGGGTTTTGTTATTTGGAACTCTATTGTAGATGGTTATACTACTCCTACTTCTTCAATTTCTCTGGATGAGATTAGATTGCATGAGAATAATGAAAAAGTAAGGAATGCAATCATAAGTGGTTTGGAAGATTTAAAACTTATGAAGGTGATGCACTTCAAGTCTACTAAAGATATCTCGAAGAAGCTTAACAATATATATGAGGGAGATAGAAAAGTAAGACAAATCAAGATGTAAAATTTCAAATGCAAATTTGAGAATTTAAGAATGCCAAAAGAAAACATTGACAACTATATATAGTGGGTAACATGAGTTGTACATGGAATAAGAGGTATTGGTGGGAAGTTGGATGAAGATGAAGTAGTTAAAAAGATACCTATATCTCTTCCCAAAAATTATAATTCCAAAGTATCTACTATTGAGGAAAGCGGGGATTTGGATAAATATACTATGGATCAAATATATGGTGCTCTTATTGCCTTTGAGATGAGATAATTTGAATTAGATAACCCTAAGAAGGAAGCTACTTTCAAAGCCAGTAAGAAAGTAGAAGATAATGTTGATAAAAATGATTAGCTTTATGTTGAAGAAGCAAACTTTGTGAGAAGATTGAAGAAATACATTGAAAAATGCAAAGGTAAGTTACACTTCAAACATCTTAATTACGGAAGAATTGGTCATTATGCATCTAAATTTACTTTTAAAGAATATAGCAATAGAAGAGGAGATGACATAAACATAAGAGGCGAAGAGAGAAAAGATAAGAATAAAATAAGTTTTTATTTCAAAGAAAATAGCCACTCATATGAAGATGAGGAATGTGATGATTCAAATGATGGAACACTATTTATGGTTGTGAAAGTTGGCAATGTTGAAAAATGTAAGGAGTCTGATTCCTTACCTACTAATGAAAACAATGAAATATAATTGATTGTGTAAACTACTCTTCATGTCAAAGAAGAACCAAATGCTTGGGTGATTGGTAGTGGGGGCTCCAATCACATTACTGGTGACAAAATAAAGTTTATCAATCTTAAAAAGTGGAATGGTGGATCAATTAAATTTGGTGATGAAGAGTCTGATAAGATTGTGGTAAAGGAACCATTACCATTGATGGAAAGAACAATATAGGGGATGTTATCTATGTTAAAGGATTGAAACATAATCTTCTTAGTGTTAGTCAAATGTGCAACAAAGGATACAAGCTAAGATGTTATGAAAAAGACCGTGAAATCATAAAAAGTAGCTAAGAAGGACTAATTGTAGAAGGAACAAGGATTTATGGAAATGTTAGCATCTAAAGGAAGCTAAAGGAAGTACCTTCTCGATGGCTTAGAGAAATCGAATTTGGCTATGACACAAAAGGATGGGACACATCAAATTTTACAGCATGGTGAAGATCAACTCTACAAATGCAATTAGAGATATGCCAAATAGACTACAATAACATCGTGTAAGGAATGTCAGATGGGAAAGCAAACAATGACAAGATTCAAGAATGAGGAGTATTTCACTTTAAAACCTTTGGAGTTAATACATATTGATCTATGTGGACCTACTAGAACAAGAGGACTGAATGGTGAAATGCACTTTATGTTGCTTGTTGATAATTATTCTAGAATAATATAGGTTACTTTTTTAAGAGAAAAATCAAAATCCCTAGATAAGTTTAAAGTTTTCAAGTCTATGGTTGAGAATGAAATAGATGCTAAGATCAAATTCTTAAGGTCTGATAGAGGAGGTGAATTTAAATCAAATGAGTTTACAAATTTCTGTGAAGATCATGGTATTATGATACATATATGTGCTCCTAAGACCCCTCAATAGGATGGGGTTGTTGAAAGGAAAAATATAATAGTCCAAGAGATAGCTAGGACAATGTTGAAGGATGCTAATTTTCATGTTGCGTATTGGAAAGAAGTTGTGCATACTTATGTCTATATTCTTAACAAAGTGCAGTGGAGGGTCAATAACTCTAAGACCCCTTATGAGGTATGGTATGGAAGACCTACTACTGCTAGGTATTTTAGAATATTTGGCGGAAAATGTTACATCAAAAGAGATGAATAAGATCTTGGAAAGTTTGACTCAATAACTAATGAATGAATATTATTTTGTTCCTAAAAGAGAAGCAAGATTTACAGATGTTACGATAAGAGACTCGAGAAGATGGTTGAAAGAACAAATATACAAGTAGATGAAGATTAGAATTAGACTACATAAGAATCTAAGGATTGTAGATTAGAAGGTGCTCCCTGCATTATAGAAGAAGAAGTTGAAGAGAAGGAAGAAAAGGAAATAGAGGAGAAGGATTCAAATAAGGTCCCTAAGACTCCAACAAAGTACGTTTAAAACAACCATTTAGAAGATTAAATCATCGGGGATAAGATAAAGGTGTGTAGGCTAAAACAAGACTTGCTAAGGAAAATGAGTAGCTAAATTTTTGTTTCTTATCAAAGGTAGAACCCAAAAAAAATTCGGATCCTAGCAAGGATGAAGGATGGTTGAAGGCTATGAAAGAAGATCTTGATTAGATTGAGAAGAATTAGACATGGGAAATAGTCCTTATATCCACAAACAAGAATGTTATAGGAACAAAGTTAAGTTGGTTTGCAAAGGATATTGTCAAGCGAAACATATTGATTTTGTGGAGACTTTTTCTCTGAAGGCTAGGATGGAGGCAATTATGTTTCTTGCATTTGCATCTCATAATAAATTTAAAGTGTATGAAATGGATGCCAAGTTAGCATTCTTGAATGGATATTTAGAGGAAGATGTCTACATAGAGTAGCTTGATGTATTTTAGGTGACATAGGATCCAATCATGGTGTGTAGACTTAAAAAGGCATTGCATGGTCTCAAAAAATCCCCTAGGGCTTGGTATGAAAGGTTGGATAGGTACTTACTTTAGAAAGGCTTCAAGAAAGGTACAGTAGATATCAATATTTACTTTAAGATTGAGGAAGACAAGCTTTTGATAATTGTTGTATATGTTAATGATATTATTTGTTGTGGAGATGATGGTTTATTTAAGAAATTTGTAGAAGAAATGTATAAAGAATTTGAGATGTCAATGATTGGCGAGTTATCTTTCTTTCTTGGACTTCAAGTTGCTCGGTTAGATGATGGTATTTTTATTTCTTAGGCTAATAATGTTAAGGAGATGCTAAATAATTTTGGTATGAATAACTCTAAACCAATTAGTACCCCTCAGTTACTGATTGGAGGATTTCTATACTTCACTACTTCTAGACCTGATATTATGCATGTAGTGTGTTTGGTTGCTAGATATAAAGCTAATCATAAGAAATCTCATGAAAATGTGGTTAAAAGAATATTTAGGTATTTTTAAGGGACTCTGGATTATGCTTTGTGGTACAATAAGGATAATGATTTCTCTTTGAAGGCTTATACTAATGTTGTTTGGGCTAGCTATGTAGATGATGGAAGAAGTACCAGTGGTAGTGTATTTTCCTTGGGAAACAAATTGGTTTCCTGGCTCAGTATAAAATAAGATTCAATATCTTTGTCAAAAATAGAGGTTGAGTATATTGCTACAACATCTTCTTGCACTCAGGTGATGTGGATGAAGAAAGTATTGATGGATATCAAGGTGATATATGATAATCACATTCCTATTATGTGTGACAATAAAAGTTCTATAAACATTTCAAAGAAAATGGTGATGCATTCAAGAACTAAACACATTTATATCTAGTATTATTTCATAAGAGAGAAAGTTGCAAAGAAAGAAGTCAGATTGGAGTATGTGCCCACAAAGGATCAGATTGCAAATATATTTACTAAGAAACTTTCAAAGGATGCTTTTGATTACCTTAGGAATAAGTTAGGGGTTATTGCCCCTCCTAATTAGATGAATAAGTATGTGCATCTAGGGGAATAAATTTAATGTATAGCCTTTGTCTCTTGGATTGATGTGTTTGTTGCTCTCAAGGGGAGTAGGTAGTTTGTTGGTTATTGTTGAAAGGGAAGAATGCAAAAGTATGCAGAGAAATATGCTAAGAAGAAAGAAAGAAATCATAAAGGAGGAGGCAATGTAGATGAATAAGAATACAAAATCTGGTTAAGGCATGTTCCTTTTGTCCTTGATGTCAAAGGGGGAGAGAATACATATATAGAGATAAGATGTAAAGTTGAGGAAGATAATGTAAATAATCTATATTGCATTAAGTTTGTGTTGCCACCAATAACAAAGGGGGAGATTGTCAGTAGTTGTTGTCATTGATGTCAACCTACAACTTGTTTATTTTCATTAATGATATGTCCAATATGATGATTATCAATGTATGGGTATATTGTCATCGGAGTATGGGTATATTGTTGTTAGATGGATGATGGTTGCAAATTCTTTGTGTTGTGTATGCCCACCTTCTTGGTGTCTAATGTCTACACTCAGCATGATATTTTCATGCTAATGATGATGTTGATATTGTGATTGGTGGAAAAGATAGTATAATGATGATCATATTGTATTAAGATGAGGATTAGATTCTTTGACATAAGGAATATTAAGATGAGGATTAGATGCATTGAGATGAGGAATATTAAGACAAGGATTATAATCATGACGACGATATCATATTTAGATGTGATTATGGAGTATTAATATGAGGATTAAAAGCATGGAAATTAAGTGGATATGATTGTGATGATCTTGTGTATGCTACATGATTATGGTTTATGATGTTTCCGAGATATTATAATCTTTCAAAGATTGATGGAATGTATGCTAAAGATAGTTTGAAAGAATGTTTTGCATTCATTTGAATTTGATGCTACAATCTTGTGGACTTGAATATAATATTTATGAGCTCCATGTAAGTTGCACCCTAGTGTTGTGGCTTATGTGGTTGGTGATTGCAGTTTGTTGGTAGTCTGGTTGTCTATTAGGATTGGTTTAGAAAATGCTCCACATTTATCCACATTGATTTTTCCATTGATGTGGCCTGGAGGACATGATTGTAATGGTGGTTTTGTGTCTAAATTCAATTATTAGGTGCTAAAGTGTTTTACACATATTGGAAATGATGTTTTGTTCATGATTGGGTCTTCTGGCCTTCCAAAATGAAGTGTTTTGTATTTGTTTGTGTCGCACTGACATGTTTTGATGTGATAGAAACAAATAAGTATTTGAGAACATCTTTTCATGTTCAAGGAACATCCTTACATTCTTTACATGATGTGGAATGATCTATTTAGTGCCACATTGTGTTTGATGTTAGTTGTTCAAGGTAATTACCGTGGTTTAGTTGATAGAGGTTGCTCTCATGGTTGCCTTATGTCCTTAGGGGTCTATGCAAACATTGGAGATTGTGATAAGTTGTATTTGGGTCCTAGAACTTTGGCATGTGGGAATTTTCAAATTGAGTTAATTCATTTGGAAGATATGTTTTGGGGTTAACTAGCTATGCGCTACATAGTTTATCCACATGTTACCTTGTTGCTGACTTTGGAGGATGTGTGCCAATGTGTGTAATGTTTGGGATTTCTTTAAAAGTTGTAAAACAACATTTTAGGTCCTCTATATCTCTTGGATTATACCACTTTCACCTCAATTGTGTTTGGTGGCCAACTTGATAAGACTTATGCTTGTCCCCTATTATGGCCAACCTAATTTATGTTTTGTGATGAATAGAATGATATATATATATATATATATATATATATATATATATATATATATATATATATATATATATATATATATATATATATATATATATATATATATATATAAGATCAAATCACTATGAATGTATGCATCAAAGTGATTACATGATCATATAAATTATAGTGTATGTGATGTGAAGTTGAGGTAGATAATGTGTGTGGTGAATTTTTTTGAAGTTGGTCACTTGAGATAGAGATTCAGGGGAAGATTCATGCTTGGAGATTGCTCGAGGTAGTATGTTAAAGGTTTATTCATCTCGACTCATATCTTCATCTACCTTGCTCCAATATAGTGAATCTCTGTAGCAAGTTCTTTGTATCTTTCCTTGAGGCTATGAGTCTTAGCATGCAAGTCCCTTGTATCTTACCCTAGGGTAGTGCACTTCA
The DNA here is from genome assembly GCF_030272615.1 of Cryptomeria japonica. NCBI lineage: Eukaryota > Viridiplantae > Streptophyta > Pinopsida > Cupressales > Cupressaceae > Cryptomeria > Cryptomeria japonica. Next base: position 275,181,754 of record NC_081413.1, read on the forward strand.
ACCTGCAGGTCCTTCCAAGAGCAGTGAGCTTCCTTAGCAGTGTGCCTAAAAAATATATTATAATCTTGTTCATATATTATGAGTTAACTCTCACAGTGGTTTTTCCTTGTTTGGGTTTTCCACATAAATCTAGCATTCTCTTATGCTTTGTTCTCATTTCTTTATCTTTCATTGCTATGATTATATCAGGGATAAATTGAGATTGATTTGTAGTATAAAATTGGAGAGTTATTCAAGACTGAGTCATCCCCTCTCAATATTGGGGTGTGTTTAACAATATGTGTGTGTGTGTGTAAATATGTGTGTATATATACATATACATATGCATTTGCATGTGTGTATGAATATACGTGTACATGTACATGTACATGTATGTATGTATGTATGTATGCATATGTATATATACATATATGTATGTATATATATGTATATATGTATGTATATATATGTATATGTATATATATATATATATATATATATATATATATATATATATATATATATATATATATATATATATATATATATATATGATACATACATACATACATATGTGTGTGTGTGTGTACATATACATATACCATTTTTGGGGAACTAGAGAGCATTGCCATTGCCTTCATTTTATCCATTAGCTATTTAAATTTGAATCATTATCTCAATCTTAGGTCATAGATGCACTTGTAGATCACAAAGATATAGGTGATACATAATAGTTACTAGTCTCCTTCCTACTATTAAATATTATTTAACTAAAATATAAATAAGAAAATAACATTCTTTATCTTGCAAAAGAGTGCAAATTGACATAACATTATCTCTATAGTTTTCTCCTTAATATTTAAGGATATAAGTGATCTTTCTTCTTTTAAGTCGATTAATTGTCCCTCCTAGTTTATTTTATACGAGCTAATGTTGAAAATGGCTTAATTAGAGTATTTGAAAAAGATAGGAAATGTAGTTTATAGTGTCAAATAGTGATTTAACTTTTCTAAAGGATTGATAATAAATTGATTATTATCAATAAGTTGCCTTTGGATAGATAATAATAACAAGTTGAACTTCTTTATTCTAATATGAAATGAAATATTAATGCATAATTATTTAAGTTGCATGAATATTAGGATAACTATTTATATGCATATGTTCTTCTAAATGAATAATGGAAAAAGTATAGTTACACTAATTGTATAAAATAATATAGATGTTATGATGTTCGATTAAGGAAACTTCCGCTCAAGAAAACAAGAGATTATTGGTAATGAGAATAGTAAATTCTATAAGTATTAGAAATATATTATTCTTTTAGGTAATTGTTGATAAGTCTATTGATTAATCATTACAATAGTTTACAAATTTATATTTATTAATTTGATTCGATCTTTATATTGAGTGTATTTACTAGTGATAACACCTCATAATCAAGGAAACTTGGGTGTAAGGTTTATTTTAGGATTTTTTTTTTCTCTTTTATCAAGACCTTTGAATCAATATAGAGGTAATGGATGGTTAGGTTCTTTATTCTATTGTTTAAATGTATCTATCGTTATCCATATATGACACGATTATTATCTTAGAGTAAGCTCTCAATATAATAACATATATAAAAGTTTATTAAATTAATGATATTTTAGATTAAGGTTGGCCTCCTATAAAGGACTCATGTTTAGACTTTATTTTTTAGGGTAATTGATGTGGTGATGATCATTTATTTAATTATTATCTTTTTTTTATGACTCATGATTTCATGGTTTATCATTGAGTGTATGATCTATGCTATTGTTTGGATTAAGGTGTCTCAACCTTTCAGTCCTCGCATTAATAATAAATTTAATTAATTATTTGGTGCATATTGATTTATCCTACTTTTAAGAGGTTAGAATCAAAAGTTTTATTGTTGATTAAAAAAAAAATGACCACTTTCTATGAAGACTTGGGAGTCAAGTTTTATGTTTTCTCTTTCTGAACAAGAAGAAGAGAATAAAGTAGTTTTTTGATTTATCTTTTCTTGGAGGCTAAGTTAAGGAAGGATTTTCTTTCCTTGGAGATTTATGCAGAATAAAAAAGATGTTTTTATTGAGATCAAGTTGGAGCCATTAATGAAGTGCTTTTTTAGCTTTATTACTTTGTTGAAGATGGAGACTGTTATCTTTGGCATCTAGCTTGTAAAGCTTTATGTATATGCTTTGTAATTCATTATTATATGAAAGCATTCTGATTTGAGAGCTACCATTACTCTTCTTCTATAGTGGATAAAGCATCTATAGTCCGACGCTTATTCATCCAACTAATATCACCACCAAACATCATGAAAATATTTCCACTAATGGATCTTATACTATCAACATCACCTACCCAAACTGAATCCACATATCCATAGATACTCATAGAATGTTGAGGTTCAATAGAATTACCATGAAAACACAATATTACCAAAAAGTACCCCTCAAGTATCTGAACACTCTCTTTACCACATCCCAATGTACCTATCTAGAATTAGTCATGTACCAACTAAGGACTCCCATTGATTGGGCAATATCTGACCTAGTACATATCATAGCATACATAAGATTTCCAACAACACTCACATATGGTAGTCTAGTCATGTCCTCCATCTCAGTAGGATATTTTGGACAATCTTCCATAGAAAGCTTCATCCCTTGTAATACTAGAACAACTAACTGTCTGCAAGTTGTCATATTGAATCTCTCCAATACTGAGTTCACATACTTCCTTTGGCTTAAACAAAGATTTTTATTAGATCTATCTATTTTGATCTCAATCCCAAGAATATAACTTGTTGCACCTAGATCCTTCATTTGAAACTGTGTTGGTAATTGAGACTTCAAATATGAAATCATACTTATACCATTCTCAATAAACAACATATCATCCACATAAAGGACTATGATAAGAATGTGACCACGATTAGATTTAAAATACACATAATGGTTAGATTTATATCTCAAAAATCCAAAAGAAAAAAACATAGGTGTCAAATTTATGGTACCACATTCTAGGAGATTGCTTCAAACCATATAGAGACTTCTTCAACTTGCAAACAAAAATTTCTATACCTTTTTCAACAAAGTGCTCTAGTTGTGACATTAATTTCTCCTCAAAATCACTGTGAAGGAATGTTGTCTTCATATCCATCTATTCCACTTCTAAATCATATGATGTTGCAAATGATAATAAGAACTGAATAGATGTCATCTTCCTAATAGGAGAAAAATCTTACCATTATCAATTGCCTCCACCTGGGAATGATCATTAGCGACCAATTGTGCCTTATGCTTCTCAATACTACCATCTAAACTATTTTTTCTTGAACAAGTCCATTTACAACCAACAATTTTTTGTCCTTTAGGAAAGGGCACCAAATCCCAAGTAGATTTTTCTTCAATGAAGCCATTTCTTCATCCATGAATTTCATTCGAGAACCTAGATTACTCATACCCATAACTTCTCTAATAGTCCTAGGCTCATCAGTGTTAGAAATTGAAACAAATATACAACTATAATCTAGTAAAGAATATCCAAACCTTTCTAGTGAGTAACCATATCTTTCAAGTTGTCCCCTATCACGAGAAGATCTCCTTAAATGTTGAGGTTGAGTTTCTTCATTTTCTTCAAAAATATTAGAGCTACTAGATCTCTCCTCATCATTAAGTCCAATAGGAGTATGCAGTTCATCTCTTTTCGAAGTAAGTGGAACTTGAACTACCTCCTTATTCTATTTCTTCTCTTTCTCCGGTTATATCATAACCGTGGAAGGTGTCATCTCTCAAAATATCAAACTTTTGTTGTAGAGAACCTTCTAGGCCACTATATCCCAAAGATTATACCCCTTCACACCAACACCATAGTCAATAAAGATACACTTTTGTTGAGAATTGTTGTCTCAAACTTACTGGTTGAAATCTCGTACTATGACTATCATGTAATCGAGCATTTGGTTTCGTTGCAGTTTTGATCTATTCAGTATCAGGTAAAAGTGTTATTGGTAGAACTTGAGTTTTCGATAGCCGAAGTCACTTTTCTGACAAAGTGCGATCGACTGATAGGAGAATTGTGAGGGGCCCACTATCATGGATCAGAGATCGGGTGGAAAAAAGCATGGTAACAATGAGAACTAATGAGTTACACTTCCATTAGGTGGCGATTAACCGATAAGAGACTTGTGAGGGGCCCACTATCAAGGATCAAAGATCGGGTGGAACAAAGTTTGATGACAATGAGAACTAATGAGTTACACTTCCATCGAGTAGCGATAAGATGATAATCTTTGAGATGGTCTGGGTGGGGACTACGACTGACTCATGTTGTCATGCTAACTTGGAAGCCGATGATTGGTCTGAATGGGAACATTAGCTGATAGTCTTAAGGATTCAATGGGGACCATGTTTGACTGGTTTTTCCTACTATATTGAATGTCGATAATTGGTCCAAGATGGAGTATGAGGAGCATGGTTTGAATTCAGTGTAGATTACACACCATGTTTTCGACATCCGAAGAGTCCGATAGTTGAGCTGTCAAGAAACTGAACCAATCTATTTTTTGTGCAGAAGTATAAATAATCTATAGAAATGGTTGCAGAGATTAATGAAGTTGTTTGATCAGTTAGTTGGAAGTTGATCGATTAATTGGACTGTTGGTTGCTGAATGCTAAGTTGTAGAATTATTGTGATTGTAATCTATGTGGATCAAATTGGTTCGATATTTGTATGCTACTTGAATAGAGACTAGAACAAAGCATTTGAATTCGTATCTTGTATGTAAATGCGCTTTATTGTAATAAAAGTGATTAGTGCTTTGGTGTGTGGGTTTTTCACTTGTAAGGGTTTTCCCAAGTAAAAATATGGTGTTCACTCCATGTTTGTAAATCTTTCATGTTTGCTCTATTTTTTTATTATGTGCATCTTAATGACTGTAATTGGAATTAAAAAACACCCTTGCTTCTCTCCCCTTTGAATTTAACATTTTGGAAGGCATTTTTTGCACTCTGCTTTCCTTACAAGTGGTATCAGAGCCTAGCTAGTTGTGTTATCCTTGTGGGTAGGATAGGTTTTTTTTGTTAATTCTATAGTGGGAGTTTTGCAGAGAACTGGTGATTGAAATTGTAGGTTGAGATGACAAGCACATCAAGGAGAGTATAGACATTGACAAATTCAATGGTGGTAACTATGAGTTATGGAAACTCAAAATGGAAGACTTGTTGGTGGACAAAGACCTTTGGGTTGTAGTGTCTGGAGCTAAACCATCAGGCATGAAACAAGAAGACTGGGATCTCTTAGATAGGAAAATCGAAGGGATGATTAGACTATGTCTTGTTGATTCTATACTTTTGAATGTTCATGAGGAAAAGACAACAACTACTTTGTGGAAGAAGCTTGGTGACATTTATCAGATAAATTCTCTAGTAAATAAGTTATTCCTGAGGAAAAAGTTTTACTCCTTGAAAATGAGTGAAGGTGCATATGTGGAAAATTATCTGAATACTTTCAACATGATTGTTACATAGTTAACTTTTGTGGGTGTGAAGATTGATGATGAGGATCGCTATATGCTTCAGTTATGTTTCTTTCCTAACACATGGGATCATCTGGTGATGGCTATTGGAAGTACAAAAACCACTTTCAAAATGGAAGATGTGGTTGCTTCGTTGCTATCAGAAGAGGCACAAAGGAAATCTTTTGAGTGGCCAAGGAGGCTCTTGTTGTTCAAGGTAGATCAAAGGAAAGACGTAAGTAAAAGGGCAAGAAGTCCAAATCCAAGTCGAAGGAGAGATCAAAGTCTCCTGGAAAGAAGTCCAAGGTGAAGTGTTGGAATTGTGGGTAGTCTAGTCATATCTGAAAGGATTGCAAGAGGGAGAAAAAGAAGAAGAAGAAGAATTATTTTGATAGTGACTCTTCTTAGAGTGATGTTGATGCCTTCATTGTTGCCTTGGCAACTCAGATAGCTGATAATGTCTGGTTGATTAATTTAGGTGCATCATTCCATATGACATCCCATAGAGAATCGTTCTTTGATATAAGGAATATGATGGTGGAAAGGTATATCTAGAAACTGATTCATCTCTTGAAATTGTTGGTTGAGAAACAGTCAGAATTCAATTTCCTGATGGAAGAATTAAGAGAATTGATGGCGTAATACACATACCAGGTTTGGCTCAGAATTTTCTTTCTTTTAGTAAGTTAAATGATGCTAGTGTACAAGTTACATTTTCAGGTGGTGGTTGTAAAATGACTAGAGGCTCGATAGTATTGGCTAAGGGTACATGGGTTGGTAATATGTTCAAGTTGGATGGACAATCTATTCAATGTAATAGTGCCTTTGGAAAGTCAGAGAAGACTACTTAGAAGGAGAACATTGCAAGCTCTATGGAGGTCAAAATTCCTTTAGAGAAAATGATGTTATGGCATCATAGACTCGATCACATTGGAGAAAAGGGCTTAAAAGCTTTGAAAAATAAAAACCTGGTAGAGGGGCTTGATGATTGTAATTTTGAGTTTGAATTTTGTGAACACTGCATATATGGAAAACAACACCATGTTTCATTTTATTATAGTCCTCATAGATCTTATGGTTTGTTGGATTATGTTCATTCTGATGTATTTGGTCTAGTTAATGTTCCTTTGTTATTGAAATCTAGATATTATGTTTCCTTTATAGATGATTATTCAAGAAGGGAATTTGTATATTTAAAAAAAAAAATCAGAAGAGTTCAATCAGTTTAAGGAGTTTAAGAACTTGGTTGAAAACCCGACTGGTAGGAAAATTAAGTGCTTAAGGACTGATAATGGCAGTGAGTTTTGTTCTACAGATTTTGAACAATATTGCAAAGACCATGAAATTAACAGGCATAAAACTATACCTTATACTCCACAACAAAATGGAGTTGTTGAAAGGTTCAATATAACATTGATGGAAAAGGCGAGAATCATGTTGAGTGGTGCTGACCTGGAACATAAAATCTGGGTTGAGGTTGTATCCACAACCTGTTATCTACAAAATAGATCTCCCACTTCAGCGTTGGTAGATAGAACACATATGGAAGCATGGTCTAGTAAGAAGCCCTCTTTGAGACATAGTCATGTCTTTGGTTGTGAGGCATACGCGTATGTACCTGATGTAAATAGATCCAAGTTGGAGAACAAAGTTGTCAAGTGTATCTTCATTGGCTATGGAATTGGTGTGAAAGGATACAAGCTTTGGAATCTTGTTACTGGGAAGGTGTTGTACAACATAAGTGTGATCTTCCAAGAGATGAAACCTATCTTAGTAGATTTGCAGCCTGAAAAGACAGAGAAAGAGGAAGAAACAACTAAAATTTCTCTAACTCTAGAAAAGGAGGAACTCTAAACTCCATGTGTACTTGAAAGAGAGGAGAACTCAAACAACTCTAAGAGTTCTGATGAAGAGGAAGAACAATAACCTCCACCTCATTGATTGAGGAGGTCTACACATGAGAGGAAGCAACCTGATAGTTATGGATATTCAATGTTGGATTTGAATTATTCCTATGATTTGATTACTAACACTGATGAGCCTAGGACTATGAAAGAAGCAATCAAAATGTATGATTCAGATTTCTAGTTGGAGGCCATGAATGAAGAAATGTCATCATTGAAGAAAAATGAAACTTGGGATCTTGTGCCCTTGCCAGAACGTCAAAAACCAATTGGCTGCAAATGGGTATTTAAAAAGAAAATTTGTCTGGATGGCAGTGTGGAAAAGTACAAATCTATGTTGGTCGTGAAAGGTTATTCCTAGGTAGAGGGAATTGATTATGGAGAAATCATTTCTCCTCTAGAAAAGATAAGATCTATAATTTTGCCACTTACAATAGCATATGACTTTGAGATCGAGTAGATGGATGAGAAGACAATGTTCCTTCATGGAGATTTGGAGGAAGAGATTCATATGTCCCAACCCGAGCACTTTGTTGAAAAAGGTAAAGAATCATTGGTTTGCAAATTAAAGAAATCTCTTTATGGTTTGAGACAATCACCTAGAATGTGGTACCAGAGGTTTGACAGCTTTGTGTTATCATTGGGATTTGTAAGATCAAAATCAGATCATTGTGTGTATTACAAAATTGAAAATGGTCGTTTACTTATCATTGCTCTGCATGTGGATGACTTATTATTAATTGGGAATGATAAGGGTATGATTTTTTATTTAAAATATCAGTTGTCAACGTGTTTTGAAATAAAAGATTTAGATGCAGCTAGGTACATTTTGGGGATGGAAATCGGAAGGGATGGGAAGAGTAGAAATCTTTGGCTCCATTAGAGAAAGTACATTACTACTATCCTTGAGAGGTTTAATATGTCAGATTGCAAGTAGCTAGTTGTTCCAATATTGTAGGGAACGAAACTTTATGTAGAGAATTGTCCAAAATCTTCTACTGAGAAGGAGGACATGACCAAGGTGCCTTATGCAAGTGTTGTTGGAAACTTAATGTATGTAATGGTCTATGCTAGGCCATACATTTCCCAAGTAGTGGGAGTAGGAAGACTGCATTGGGATGTTGTGAAAAGAGTGTTTAGATACTTGAGAGGTACTTCTCAGTATGCTCTATGTTACCATGGGAATTTGGTTGGATCACGGAGGACTGTCAACATTCAAGGATATGTGGATCTGATTAGGTAGGGGACATTGATAGAAGAAGATCTACCAGTGGATATGTATTCACATTGAATGGTGGTACAATTAGACGGATGAGCAAGTGACAAGTTGTAGTCGCTTTGTCCACTACATAGGCAAAGTACATGGCAGAAACTCCTGCATGTCAAGAGGTTGTTTGGCTTAAGCGTTTGTGTTCTAATATTGGTTTTAATGCAGGGTAAATTACTATCTATTGTGATAGTTAGAGTGCCATTTGTTTGGAAAAAAATCCCACATTCCATGCCATGACGAAACATGTTGATGTACAGTATCACTTTGTTCGTGACATGGTGGAAGATGAAAAGGTTAATCAGAAAAAGGTGGATGCTCTGAAGAATATTGTAGATGCATTGACAAAACTTGTGAGCACGACTAAGTTCAAAGGGTATATTATCTCTATGGGCCTTGGAGCCCATGATTTTCTTTAGTCTCGAATGTTCTGGAGATATCAGTAATTTCTTCGTCAAGTGGGAGAATGTTGAGAATGGGTGTCTCAAACTTATTGGTTGAAATTTCATAATATGACTAAGTCATGTAACTGGGCATTTGGTTTAGTTGTAGTTTTGATCTATTTAGTATCAGGAAAAAGTGTTATTAGTCAAACTTGAGTTTTGATAGTTGAAGTCACTTTTTTGACAAAGTGCGATCATTTGAGAAGAGACTTGTGAGGGGCCCACTATCGAGGATCGAAGATCGGGTGGAAGAAAGCTTGGTCACAATGAGAACTATTGAGTTACACTTCCATCAGGTTGTGATCAGCCGATAAGAGATTTGTGAGGGGCCCACTATCAGGGATTGGAGATTGGGTGGAACAAATCTTGATGACAATGAGAACTAATGAGTTACACTTTCATCAGGTAGTGATAAGCTGATAAGCTTTGAGATGGTCTTGGCGGGGACCATGGTTGACTCATGTTGTCATGTTAAGTTGGAAGTCGATGATTGGTCTGAATGGGAACATTAGCCGATAGTCCTAAGGATTCAATGGGGACCACATTTGACTGGTTTTTCCTTCTGAATTGGATGTCGATAATTGGTCCAAGCTGGAGTATGAGGACCGCGGTTGGAATTTAGTGTAGATTGCATACCGTGTTTTCAACAACCAAAGAGTCTGACAGTTGAGCCATCAAGAAACTAAACCAAACCGTTTTATGTGCATAAGTATAAATAATATGTATAGATGGTAATTTTGCCCACGACCTCTACCCCTAGCAGGCATCTTATCTACAGAAGGAACAAAGCATCAATAAGATAAAATCCAGGGCTACTACTACAAGGGATAAATGTGGTAAGATAACTCCAAAGTTTTAAATCAAGCCTCTCTACCTTTAATAACAAATAGGCTCATGTGAAACCAGAGTACCCAATGTATGAACATGGTCTCTGATACCAGATATAATGCCCGACACGATAACCCTAGAGAACTAAACACATAACTCAGAAAATAGAGATAATTTTTTAAAAAAGAGATACAACATCATCAATAATAACATATGTAAATATAAGTCCAAAAATAAATCCTAACATAAATGTAGTCCTGAGTATATCATCATCCACATAAAACATAATATATCATCTATCAACATGAAATATCTATCATAAAAACATAAACAAAACCATAAGCATCTACAAAGAGTATCATAAATTAATCTAAACAAGTCCATAAATGTTTGTCAATGCATAAAAATAAAGTATGTCAAGGAGGGACACTACATTTTTCCAAAGGTCCTTTACAGTCTAATCTTCATGAACACACAAGAGTATTGAATGAGGCAAATGAAGCTTGATCAAACCCTTGGTGTTTTGATCCTTTAAATCTCAATCTTCTTGGCTCATAGTCTATCATTTTGTTCTAGACATTACAACCCATAGATCTCTATCCAAAATGATGTCTTCCATCTTGAGTTTCCACAACTCAAAATTGCCACCATTAAATTTCTTCTTCAATTCTAGATGTGCTTGTCATTTTTTCCTGCAATAAGGTTACAAAATCTTTCTCTACAAAACGCCCACTGAAACTTTAGATTAGTACAAAAAAACCTTCAACCCACCAAATGAAACAAAGCTAGCCATTCTTTGATACCAACTGAAAGGAAGTTGGGTAAGCGAAAACAACTTCCTACACCAATCTAACATAGGGGAGAGTTCCAAGATTCCTTCAAACCCTTGTTCAATTACAAAAACAATTATGTGCACAATTAAAATCAAATTTAAACAATTAAAATTAACAAACCATAACACAATGATTTACATGGGAAAACCCTTTTGGGAAAAAAAACCCACTCTTCAAAGCACCCACAACTCAATTGTATTATTCAGTAAATCGTCACAATACAATTTATCTAAGCTATTTCTCTTTAGGAGTCTTCCAAAACATAGAATAATTTCAATAGCATAATTGTAGCTCTCAAATCAGAATTATTTTACACATTAATTAAATACAAAGCATATACATTAAGCTTTACAAGCTAGGCACCAAAGATAACAATCTCCATCATCAACAAAGCAATAAAGCTGAAAAAACACTTTATCAATGGCTCCAGCTAGATGAAGTTTTTTTTAGCTTTATTGCTTTGTTGAAGATGGAGATTGCTATCTTTGGTTCCTAGCTTGTAAATCTTGATGTATATGCTTTATAATTCATTATTGTATAAGAGAATTGTGATTCGAGAACTACCATTATGTTGTTGTGGTGCAATCACCGGTTAGGAGGTCAAAGAGATCAATCCGGACCTATCAACAAGAGTAAACACAATAGAAACACAAGGATATGATGGAGGCAATGCAGAACTAAATGAATTAAATCATGGAAACTGATTACAAGCAACCGGTAACATATGAGATACAAGATTAGGCTCACTAGCCTGCTACAAACATGCTCAATTACAGAATAGGTCATGACCGGGACCTCAAAATTCTTGATCTAGCTTCTATGTTCTATATCTTCTCTGATCTAAATTCTAATACTCAATTACAATGATTTATATGATCTAAGGGGATTTGGTCGGCCCAAAAAGGGATCGAATGCCGAAGAACAAGACTTAACATGTAAAAACAACAAGGTCGACCTCCGCCAAAGAAATTCCTTTGAAAAATACAAAGGATGAAGTGTAGATCAAAGGGAAGGTTGGCCACATGCCAAGGAACATTGGAATCAACACTCAAGGCTCTGCAAGATACAAAAGGGATCCAATAGATTACTAATGCAAATAGGTCCAGGCAACTGGTACCAGATAACTGTCTCGGAAATCAGAATCGATAACTTGTCAAAAAATGATTTAAATGCTCTGTGGTTTAGGAATAAGGAAGATGATCAATTCCTCAAGAAAAATCCAACTCCTCAAGATCCGGTGAGCCAATGCCAAAAAACTATAGAATGAAATGTTGAAATTGCAAAACAGAAAGGAAATATTTTTGGTTGATGCAAGATTACCACGAACCAAGGATGCTCCTGCATCAGAGATACTCCTTATACTGACTGCTTGGGTACTACGCCCAATCCTACTATCCAAAATATCTTCAATCTGATCCAGTTCCTTTCGGGGCAACTGTTTCTCCAAGTCTGCAATATTGTCCTCACTGAATTCTAGTTCATGATACTGATATATATCTGCAATGTTAAATACAGGTGAAATACTCAGACTATCCGGTAACTCTACTTCATATGCATTTCTGGAACTGAACTTTCTCAAAACCTTGCAAGGTCCAAACTTCCTCATCGACAAGTTGTTATGAGTTCCAACCAGGAATCTTTATTTTCTCAAATACACCATCACTTCATCACCAACTTCAAACTCCTTATGTCTCCTCTTCTCATCTCCTTTCTCCTTATACTTGTTGTTCATGTCCTCCAAATGTTGCTTAACTTGAATATGTAAGTCCTTTATGTGATCTGCAAATTCTTTAGCTTCTGAACTTCTCCAGTCTTCACTACTGATATCTCTTAATTCTAATATACCTCTAGGGTGTGCTCTAGTAACAATCTCAAAAGGTGTCCTTCTGGTACTCCTGTTTACGGAATTATTGTAGGCAAACTCTACTTGTGCAAGAATCAATTCCCAACTTCCGGTTTTGTCTCCAACTAAGCATCTTAATAAATTTCCCAAGCTTCGGTTAACTACTTATGTCTATCCATCAGTATGTGGGTGAAAAGTAGAACTGAACTTCAAATCTATCTTCATCTTCTTCCAAAGTGTTCTCCAAAAATTACCAATAAACTTGGTATCTCTGTCTGAAACTATGCTTTTAGGCAATCCATGCAATCTCACTACTTCCTTGAAAAATAGGTCAGCTATATGCATTGCATCTGATGTTTTCTTACAAGGTATGAAATGAGCCATCTTCGAGAATCTATCCACTACCACAAATATATAATCATTCCCTCTTTGTGTTTTAGGCAATCCAAGTATGAGATCCATGCTTATATCCTCCAAAGGTATCTTTGGTACTGTCAAAGGCTTATACAATCCCACATTTTGACTACTACCTTTTGCAACTTGACAAACACTACAACTTTGCACATATTTCCTAACATCCTTATGAATCTGAGGCCAAAAGTAATGCTCACTCACCAATGCTACTGTTTTGTCAACACCAAAGTGTCCGGCTAATCCTCCACTATTTTGCTCCTTTATCAGATTCTCCCTCATAGAACTCTTAGGTATGCACAACTGAGCTCCTCTGAATAACATCCCATTCTGAATGAAGTAATCCAACCACTTGCTTTTGTCTATCGTAACCAGTTCTCTACATGCTCTCCAAGGTTCTGCAAAATCTAGGTCATCATCATACAAGGTCTTCAACTCCTCAAATCCTAATACTGTCACTCTCATCTCTGTCAACAAATTCCTTCTTCTACTTAATGCATCAACAACTTTGTTATATTTTCCACTTCTATGCTTCAACACAAAGGTGTAACTCTGAAAAAATTCTACCCATCTCATATGTCTCTTATTCAAGTTACTCTAGTTGTTCAAATACTGCAAGGCTTGATGATCAGTATACAACACAAACTCCTTAGGCAATAGGTAATGTCTCCACTTCTTCAAGGCTTAAACTATGGCATAACATTCTTGATCATACATTGAATATCTCCTCTGGGCATCATTCAACTTCTCACTAAAATAAGCTACTGCTCTCCCTTCTCGACTCAATATGGCTCCAATTGCAGTTCCACTTGTATCGCAATCTACTTGAAATACTTTGTTGAAATCCGGCAAAGCTAACATAGGCTGCTCGGTCACTTTCTGCTTCAATAGTTCAAAAATTTTGTTTGCTCCGGTGGTCCACTTGAACTCCTTCCTATCTCCCCTCATTGTCTCAGTCATAGGGTTACAAACTAAACTGAAATTTCTGATGAACTTCCGATAGAAACTAGCCAATCCATGAAATGATCTTACCTCTCCAATGCTTTCCAGTGTAGGCCATTCAACAATTTCTTTTACTTTCTTAGGGTCCATCTTCAAACCATCCTTAGATATCACAAATCCCAAATAGACTAACTCTTCCTTCATGAAAGTACACTTCTTAAGATTTATCAGCAACTTTTCTTCTCTCAACCTTTGCAAAACTTGTCTTAAATGCAACAAATGCTCTTCTTTTGTCTTACTGAAAATCAAAATATCATCCAAATATACAATAACAAACTTACCCAATAATTTCTTCAATACCTCATTCATCAGCCTCATGAAAGTACTCGGTGCATTAGTTGACCCAAAAGGCATCACCAACCATTCATATAGTCCTTCATTTGTCTTGAACGTTGTCTTCCACTCGTCTCCTTCTCTAATCCTGATCTAATGATATCCACTCTTCAAGTCTGTCTTTGTGAAGTATTTGGCTCCACTCAAACAGTCTATTATGTCATCCATCCTAGGCAAAGGAAACTGGTATTTCACTATGATCTTGTTTATTTCTCTAGAATCGGTACACATCCTCCATTCTCCATTCTCCATTCTTCTTAGGTGCTAATACTGTCGGTACTGCACAAGGACTCAGACTTTCTCTGATCAAACCTTTCTTCAACAATTACTGCACTTGTCTATTCAACTCTTCATTCTCTGTCGGTGTCATCCGGTGTGCATCTTTGTTAGGAAAACTAGCTCTGGGAACCAGGTCCATGCAATGACTGATACTTCTCACAGGTGGTAATCCATCAGACACATTATCTGAAATGATGTCTTCATACTCTGACAGTAACTACTTTATCTCTTCCGATTCTTCTTCTTCATGCTCTGGATTCTCAGTATTCTTAGGAACTAAGGCAAAACACACATTCTCATGTTTAATTGCATCCAAGAATTTCCTTCCATCCACCAAACAGATTCTAGCATTTGTACAGACTTCACTCTTCAAAGGATCCTCCAAGGGAAACAAGGTTTGCTTCATCCCATTGGCCACAATAGTGTATGTATTCTTTCTCTCATCATGTATTGCCTGTCTATCAAACTGCCACGGTCTACCCAACAAAAGGTGACAAATATCCATAGGCATAAGATCACACAAGACTTCACCATGATAATTCCCAATTTTCAATTTCACCAAACATTGCTCACTTACTAACAGCTTATGATCATCCTGAATCCATGCTATCTGATAAGGCTTAGGGTGTTTTAATATTTCCAACTTCAACTTATTCACCATCTCTTCAGAAATAAGATTATTTGAACTACCACTATCAATAACAAGTTTACAACACTTACTAGATACCTTACATCTGGTCTTGAACAAATTTCTTCTCTGTAAGGGCTCCTCATCTTCTCGAGTATGACATAAATCTCTCCTCATGATCAACAATTCTCCATCTTTTGGTTTATTAGCTAATCCGGTGGGGATTTCTTCCACCACTATTGTTCTCCTGGTATTATTTGCCTTCTTACACTTGAAAGCACAATGTCCTTCTCCCCCACACTTAAAGAAAGTTCCTCTGAACACTCTCTTATCTTGTCTTTCGTCATCTTTTCCAAAATTCTTATTTCGGTAACCATCAGGTTCTCCTCTCCGGTAGAAATTTCTATAATCCTTCTGGTGTAAATTACTTTCTTTTCTTACTTCCTTGTCCTTGTTTTGATCCATACAGGTTCCTCTTCCTTCGTTATATCATCTTCCTCCTTGAAATCTTCCTCTGGAAAACCTTCCACCTCTACCTCTCTGTCTCTACTCATGTTTTCTTTTCAACTTCTCTTATGGTTTCAGGGCATAGTGGTAAGCTTCTTCAACAATCTACAATTTGATCAAATTGAGTTCATCTTGTATAGACATTCGTAATCCATTCAAATATCTTGCAACTTGTTCAACCTTATCATTAATATGTCTGGATCTAATATTCAACTTGTAAAATGCTTCGGTGTACTCCTTCACACTAGATTCATTCTACTTCAAATTTTGTAACTTCCAAAACAAATTCACTTGATAATTAGCTGGCATAAATTTTGATTTAAACTTAGTAACCATCTGATCCCATGTTTTGATCTTCTCTTTACCTCTTCTCTGTCTATCAACTTGCAAATTCTCCCACCAAAGAGATGCATGACCTTTCAACTGGGTACAGGTATACTTCACCTTCCTTTCCTCTGCAGTGTTCTCAAAATCAAAACATTTCTCCATCTCTAAGATTCAATCCATCAATTCATTTGAATCCAACTTTCCATCATATTCTGGTGGGGTAAAATGAGGTTTAGTATTCCCCCTACTCAAAACCCTCAAAAACCTTTCTTCATCTAGATCAATCCCCGGTGGGTTTACTTGTTATGTCGGGGCTTCTTCTCCTTCATCTTCACTCACATCTTCAATATGTCCACCTCTTCTCTGGGATGTCTCCATGGATTCCAACCGGGTTGCAATTTCTCACAAAATTTCCATCACAACAGGGTTTGCATTCCCACGTGCTCCACCATTCCTATTTCCTCTTCACACCAGTTCTCTGCAGCTATAGGTCGGATCCACAGTCTGCCACCCTACAACAAAATTCTTAGGAAAAAACAATCTCTAGAACAAAAGCTCACTTTGATACCACTTGGTGCAGTCACCGATTAGGAGGGACCTCAAAGAGATCAATTTGGACTTGTCAGCAAGAGTAAACACAACAAAAACACAAGGATATGATGGAGGCAATGCAAAACTGAATGAATTAAATCATGGAAACTGATAACAAGCAACCGATAACATCCAAGATACAAGATTAGGCTCACTGGCTTGCTACAAACATGCTCAATTACAGAATAGGTCATGACTGGGACCTCAAAACTCTTGATCTAGCTTTTATGCTCTATATCTTCTCTGATCTACATTCTAATGCTCAATTACAATGATTTATACGATCCAAGGGGATCCGGTCGACCCAAAAAGGGATCAAATGCTGAAGAATAAGACCTAACGTGTAAATCAACAAGGTCAGCCTTTGCCAAAGAAATTCCTCCAGAAAATACAAAAGATGAACTGTAGATAAAAGGGAAGGTCGTCCACACGCCAAGGAACATCTAAATCAACGCTCAAGTCTCCGCAAGCTACGGAAGGGATCCAATAGATTACTAATGCAAATAGCTCTAGGCAACCAGAACCAGAAAGCTGTCTCAAAAATCAAAATCGATAACTTGCTGGAAAATGATCCAAATGCTTCGAGGTTTAGGAATAATGAAGATGATCAAGTCCTCAAGCAAAATCCAACTCCTCAAGATCTAGTGAGCTAATGCCAGAAAAATGCAAAATGAAATGTTGAAACTGCAAAACAGAAAGGAAATATTTTTGGTTGATGCAAGATTGCCAAGAAGCGGGGCTGCTCCTACATGATGCTGAAATTATTCTAAAAGATTTGGAAGACTCCTAAAGAGCCTTAGCTCAAATAAATTGTATTGTAACTATTTATTGAACAATAAAATTGAGCTATGGGTGCTTTGAAGTGTGGGTTTTTTCCTAAAAAGGTTTTCCTATGTAAATTATTGTGTTATGGTTTGTTGATTTTAATTGTGCATATAATTGCTTTTGTAATTGAATAAGAGTTTGACGGAATTTTACTACCCTCTCCAATGTTAGACTAGTGTAGGAAGCCGTTTCTTATTAGCTAACTTCTTTTCAGTTTTGTATTCAACATTGATTGTAGCTTACGTATGTGCTCATATGCTTTTGAAAAAAAAAATTGCATTATTCTATTTTTAATTTGTATTATTTTTGCTAGACAAGTGCCATATATGGAGCAAAGATAAAGGTAAGTCTCTACTTTAACTTATATGTTGATAGTTAGCTCAAAAAGCTGCTTTGGCCAAATATTATTTGATCTCTTAGTATATTCTTACTATTTTATCGTTATCCCCCACAATCTCTTCCATATCATGAAACCATTACATTAGTATCTAGAATGTAAATATATCATATTGCACCATATTCTATTACTCTTGCCATTTTTGGATTATTAGGAATCCTTGTGCAAAGTTGAGTATTCTTCATGTTAGGAAGAACCTTGGGAAAGCATAAATATTTGTGGTTGGGTGGAAAAGTTCTTTGACAATGTTCTAACTCATGGTGTACCCAAGTGAGATAGTACGGTGGGAGTTCCTATCAGGGTTATCTTTAGTTTTGTACTATATGTATTTGACATTGTGGTCTAATGTAAAGGAATTAGTTTGCTTATGTTTTGCCTATTATTTTTCTAATTCTTATGTACTCAAACAATATGTTGAAGTATAATATGATGTCTCTATACTTTCATGTTTGAACATGTTGCATTAATTTGTGTTTGATTATATGTATTTTATGTATTATGTTAATTTAATAATATGGAGGTCCTTATACCAATAACATGAAGTTTTGGAGTTTCTAGTATCAAAACTATAAAAATATAATTGGACTATCAACCCTTGACAACAAACAAATAATTTAAAGTATTCTAAATATTTTCTTTTGGATTTTGAAAACCATGACTTTTATTGTCCAAGTAACAAGAACTTGTCATTAGATTGACAACTCTTATAAGATAAAAAAAAACCATGTGGCATGCATTCCATCCTTGTTTTTCTCCTTTTTTAATTTTATTTCAAAAGGGAAACAAAATAAAACTGGGCCACTAATGACAACTTGGAAATTTCCATCTAATAGCTCAATATTTTAGAGTTTCTAGATTGATGACTCAAAAAGAGTATGGAAATTGATCCTAGAAAATGATCTATAGTTTTTGAGTAGTTCTAATATTTTTCTTTGAATTATTCTCTAAAAATGGATGAAAACAAACACCACCACAATTTTTGAAGAGGAAAACTTTGTTGGGAAAAATGGTGGACCTCAACCTTGCATTTACATGAGGTTACTATTTATAGTAAGTTTTCATTTGGGCACGAAATGGTGTGAAATTATCCCTGAAGCTTTTGGTTGGCTAGATAAGCATTCCGTTAAATTTACGTCGCAAGATCACTTCTAGTTTTGAAGATATTAAAGTTTTTCATTTTTGAGGGGTCTAATGAAAGGTTTAAATTTTATTTTGAGGACTTTAGAAGCCCCAAAATGCCTTGAAAAGTGGTCTTAAGTGGTGTAACACTTACGAGGCAATAGAGCACTTCACGAGCTTTCCAACGCTTCAAATGGTTCGTCAATAGGACACGCGGTTCTCAAGTTATGGTCTCCAAAACTTTGTACTCCTAAAATAGGAAATATAAAATATACCAGACACATAAATGAGTTGTAAAAGAGAGGGACACGTGTTGATGTGTGTTGTAACACGCCATAGGGCATCTAGAAGGGAGATAAGGTCGGCTACACCTTATTGGGTGGTTTTAGCACATGGTTTTGTAATACCGTTTGATGGTTTCTTGTATTGTATCTCATATATATGAGGTGCGTGAGATAGAGGTTGTGTGTAAGAGTCTTATGGCTATTGAGTTACCTTTGAATATCGATTAGTAGTACTCCTGCGAAGAGCTTTCTCTGCAAGTATATTGTAATTTGTTTTTTATTGCTGAATAATATATTGGGCGACTTTTGGAGTGTGGGGTTTTCTCCCGAAAGGCTTTTCCCCATGTAAATCATTGCACGCTATGGTTTGAATGTTATTACGTCTATTTATTTTTTCTATAACTGTTGTGACGATTTGTAAAAAAAATTGCATTACCCTCCTCTCAAGGTTAGTGTAGGAAGTTGTTCTGCTAGTTAACTTCCTTACAAACTTATCCAATTAAATCGATCAAGAAAACATGGATGTTACTATATACCAATATATGAATAAAAACTATGCCACAAATAAAGAAAAGTAGTATTTTAATGAGGACGAAGAGAACCAATTCATGGTTACCACAATAATAAATAAAACACAACCATATTTATCACCATAAAATTTTCCATAATAATAGGATTTCACAATATTCAACATAATCAACATTAATACAACAATAAGGATTCATAATTCATGAGTTCACATGAAAAAAAGGACAAGCACTCATCAAAAAGTAATTTATGACTTTGGATTATCACAAGCACAAGCTTCAATCTAGATTGCATAACATTTGATAGAACATAAACACTCAATATTATTTAAAGACACATGCACTCAAGTGTAATAACATATACCAATTTATATAAATACTTTTGTTTCCACACTAACATACACCAATACTTAAAGGTAATTATAACTCAAATACATACATTTAATATAATTATGTCTATTAAAATAGTCAACACTCAAATAAATTACTTAAACCTCAAATTTGATAATTTTACAAGAAAATCAACAAAAATCTAGTACAATAAATTCCATTAGTTTGACTTTGGCTAATAAATAGTGATAAAATTATCTCCATAATAAAAAATATAGACCCAATCTAAAATTAACAAGAAATCTCATGAATACAAATTTCAACACACCAATAATTCATATTTCTCAATACTTAGTTTGAAATTTAGAGTAAACACCAACTAATTTATAAACAATAATCAACAATAAAAATAGATAATTTGTATGAGAATGAAGATTGTGAAAGAACAATAAGGTGATAATCACAATGTAGCGATAAGGGCCACCCCACCTACATTGCTCATGATAAGACAAACCAAGTGAAAAACATAATAACTTTAGCTCAATCCATATTTTGAAAAATCTTAAAATTTGAGTAACAAAATGAGGAAGACATCTAAAAATATATAGTAGATATTGAAAATAATGACACACGCGTATACCACATGGTTAATCTCCTTTTAATGATTTATAATTTTAGCATATAAAATTGACATCTCTCTCTCTCTCTCTCTCTCTCTCTCTCTCTCTCTCTCTCTCTCTCTCTCTCTCTCTCTCTCTCTCTCTCTCTCTCTCTCTCTCTCACATCATCAATTTTGTTGCCAAATGAGATTTCAAGTGAAGGTTAATTAAACACACAACGTAAGTTATGACTTGATGACCACCATGATCAATTTTTTTTATCAAATAAGAATGCCTTTTAGAACTAAGACCAATCTTATGATTATTATTGTTATCCTATTCTCAAATTTTTTGCAACATTCTAATTAATTTCTCCTATATAGCTATGTGTTCTTATAAATCATGTAACTCTACGTTCTATGCTTTAGAAATATCTTATTTTTACACAATAATACTTGGTTCCACAACACTTCTAGTTCTTGGATGGCTTTTGATCATCTTTTTATTTTATTTTATACCTATTTGATTACATAGGATGGCTTACTGCTTCAATCTTAAATAAAAACATCTTTGTGTTTAATTTTTTTTAGAAACACCACTTATTGACAGAATTGTTCACAATTGTTCAACTCTAAGTAATTTCCCACAAATTTTCTTATGATTTATTCCAATGTAACACATATTGAACACTAATCCCTAGTGTTTAAATTATGCTCTAGTACCAAATTAATTACCCCCAAAATTAAATTCTATTTTTTATTTTTTTTAATACATGTACATCACATGATAAGTACACTTTGGAGTGTAATGAATTCATTTCAAAATATAATTGAATTATGTTTCCTCTACACTTGTCACGACATTTACATATATCATTAATCCATTTACATCTTGATCATCATAATAGATTTATGTTATAACACTATACAAGTTGGTACTACATAATAATAACATTCCTAGCACATCTAATAGGTAATGTATTTCCAGCTATTTACTACATAAGTGTCTTCGAGATCATTATATGAACCTTTTGTGTGATGTAAATACGAACCCAAAATTGATGGAAATCCAATCCATCCCAACCATCGACTTGACATCAAGTGGTCAAACATAAAGTCAATAGCCCATGCAATTATATCTAAGTATTAATGTTTTCTCATTTTCTATTCATGTTTAACTTATAATTGTGCTAATAGATTATCCAACATAACAAAAAGGCTTCACAAGACATTATGACACTAAGAAAGTTCATAATACTCAACAACATATACTAAAAGACTCCACAACACATCCTAACATAAATCAAGACTATAGAATATGACATAAGACTTCCCAAAATAACATTAAATTTTATATACATTCTTTGTATTAACAGAAATCATACTTCATCCAAACTCAATATGATGTCATTATCATTGGATTGATCTAAATCACATATATCAAGTGCAAACTAAAGAATAAAATACACTTAGTGAATTGATCTAAATTACATATTAATTCTATATCTGATGATAAGACACACTCAATGGATTGACCTAAATCTTACACCAACTCCAAATTAAATCATAAGATATACTCATTGGATTAATTTAAATCAAATGTCAAGTACAACTCTAATCACAAGTTACATAATCTCAACCTTAATCATACACATGTCTAAATCTAATCACAAGAGACATTAAAATTCATTTCCCCACTAACGAAGGACAATACTTAATCTATTATTATTTTATGTACATAGGTACAACCAATTTAGGTTTAACTCCACATAATATATAGAGTCATATACTAGTATCTATCTACCAAATGTATAACACCCTGCCATATTGGTAGATTTCTAGAATATATTTCATAACAATTAGCCTATAGGAATTCATCATAATAAGAGATTCTATTGGTATATAGAGATATATGTATACAATAACGATAATACATACTTATGCCCTCCATAGTTTTCTCACTATGTTTGTGTTTGATGTAGTGTATATAGGGAGATGAATAATATTTTGTTTCAGAGCCGATGTTGTAGCATTGTAATCTTTGGTCATTTTTGTTTCACATGTGGTGGCAGTGTGCTTGATGTGTGTGTTTTCAAGTTCTTTATGATGCGAGATAGTCTTAGTACTTCTTCCCTTATGCGCCTTAGCATGGATTTGTAGAGGGTTGAGTTTACCAAAACATAGTTTGTGGTTGTCAAGGAAGGATTCCTCCTAAACTTTACCTTCTTGTTTCAAATGATTATCGAAATTACCCTATGAGGTCTTGTATTTTATTTCTAGTCCTTAGTGAATTATGGATGTGAAAATGGTAACTAAGAAACAATTAAATTGTGTTTTAGAATTTATTGATTATTGTATACACTCATGTGATTAATGCAATTTTTTGTGAAGGAGATGATATTTATTGATGAAATTATGTCTAGATGCCTTGAAATAGGAAATAAAAGTAGAGATATAAATATGCTTGTAAAATGGAATATTGTTGTATGTGTCTTGTTGTGATTTTAAAATATAATACTCCTCTCTTTGTATGGTTAATGAAAATGCTTGCCTAAGAGAGAATTGTGCCTTGGATTTGGTTGAGTGCATGTTTTATGAAAATTGATCTTGTATGTATGTAATAAATATGGTTGATTAGAATATACTTTTGGGTAAAGGACATAAGTCCCCAATTCACATTCTTAACCTTTGATTCATGTGTGAACTTGGGTAAAGTATCCAATTGCATTAAGTAAAACTTAGAGATACAAGGGGGCAATGGAGTCATGTGCATGATAATGGTAATAATTCTCATAATAAAATGAATGATAGTGGTACTTGAAATTGTCGTATCATAATTAGAGTCATATATATTTTTAAATGTATGTTCAACATGATTAAGTGAATATATGGTATGTTGAATATTGTTCTTACGATGTTATTCAACTATTGTATGAGCTTGAAGTGAGTTGGGCCATTGAATGTCTAGGTTGTTTGAGTAAAGGTTTATCTATAATTATGTATGTCAATTGATAGAAATATAATTATTTGCATGATTATAGAAAAACATCGGGTAAAGATTTAATTTCCCTAACATAACCCTTTTTATGTGTATCTTTATTTAATGATTGTTTTGGTTAGATGAGTAAATGTTTGACACACTCATGCTAGAATTTTGGGGAAAAGGTGTAATTCCCCCAACTCAAACTCCTTTGATGTGTGCCATGGGTTAGTAAATTCCTTTGTTTAGTAAGTAGAATTATTGTATCCTATTGAATTTTATTGCAATATGAATAATAATAAAAAGAATCTAAAGTTGACATGAGTGTCTTGTAATATGATGTACCACCTTGTGAATAAGAACATGATTTTATTTATTTTTGGTTAGTAATAAGATTATATTTTATTAATAGTATCAAAAAGGTAATTGCATTAGTTTTTTGTTAATTCTAGAGAAGGCCCTTTGTCATCCAAGCAAAAACGAGCCCCTTTACATCCCATAGCTGAAGAAATACCTAGAAAAACTTACATCATACTTTCCTTCTACCATTCACATAGTACATACACAAGACTTGTGAAAACTACCACATATGAACCCTACACCAAGATACCTACTAGTTACATACATTTGATACATCAATCCAAAGAGTATAACAAAATTTACAAAATATATTTATCATTCAATCTCCTTCTCACCAAACACAATCGATTCGTTCACCCAAAAATCCTTGAGGTCAAAATCAACCTTCTTCTTTCCCTTGTCTAATTCCATTCCACTCTTTCCACTCCATTCCCTTTCCTTTCTTTGTAGAAACACCTTCAACTCATCCCACTCAATCAACACCATCGCCCTATACTCCTTTTTTGAATTGAGACTCCAATGAATAAAATAAAGAAGCACAAAGGGTGTGCCCTCTTTATAATTTATAGTGCCCTTGTCCACCAAAAATCCCCCTCCAACATGAGCCTTTTATTTCCAAGAGGGATTCTATGTCATAGAGATAGTCTTCATCAAAACACTTCTACATTACCCGCATAACCTCCTCTTTATTTTCCAATTCAAAACCACATGCCATCACCATCAAGAAAATGGCAATTTTGGTCCAATAATGACGTTCAACTTGAAAAAATTCCTCTCCCGAAATAACCTCCATTATCTGTAGAAATATTGGGCTAAAAAAATTTCATAAACTCTTCATTCACTAATTCGACACCCTACCCAAAAATACCAATGGTTATTCCATTTTGATGAGGATGAAGTTGGCCTCCATGTTGTAGACCTTCCTCACCCACCACCACCAAGCACTACGTCCTTTGGCCAATGCCTACAATGATATTAACAACCAACAACCTTGATAATTCATCATGCCACCTTTCAATATGCATTTAAAACCATCTCTCAAGGTGAGGTAATTAGAAATGGCGGCGTACTGGGTGCCAGAAATCCAACTCAATTCCATGGAAATTATCCCACATCACTTTCCTACATTCGTCATTAGGATTTACTACCACCTTGGAGAGTTTATCGGCTACCGAATTACCCTCTTGCACAATGTGGGAGATTTTAAATTTTGTGAATAGTGCAAGTAATTCTCTTGTATTTTTAATCAATTTATTAATCTGTCGAACCCCAATTTCTCCTTTAATCAAAGCATTTACGATTATTTGAGAATCACCCTCCAGATGGATCATGGAGAGGTTTAATCTTTTGGCCATTTTGACCACCAACCATGTTTCCTGAGCTTTCCCTCATTATTTGTCCCTTTCACAAGTTTAGATTCCCCCAATGCAATAATGTTCCTTGTCCAATCTCTTGCCACATAGCTAGACCCTCCATCAAAGTTTACTTTAAACTAACCCTCTGTCAGCTTACTCCATTCCACATTCTTGTTCACCAACAACATATGATTAACCCTTTTAGGCCCATTAACAAGCTGAAGAACGTGAATTTATTGATTTATTACGATTTTGTTATTTAATATCATTGAGATAATTTGGATGTATTGAAAGGATTTGATTGTAAGACTATGATTAAATTTCCTTGTCCCCTTGATATAGAAATTCAAATGAATGTTCAAGAGGAAGATCTTGAAAAAATTTATGATGATTTTAATTAATCATGTGTGAGGAATTGGTTGCTACACTAAGAAACAATACATAAATGAAATTGTAATTGTACTCCCTTGTGGATGTGAACACCCTATATTGGTGCTTATGTGTATGTTATGAACATCTTATACTTGAGTTGTGTACCCATGGTATCATTGTACTAAGTACCCATATATGGATGATGTTAATGGATAAAAGTATGGTGGAACTATCCTATTTGTGTTTTCTTATTTTTTACCCTATTAAGTGCAAAATCAAGGGTTGTTGATAACTCAATATGTGTAGCTTTAAGTAGAGTCACTAGCACATAGAAAAGATATGGAATTATGTTATGACATTGTGATGGAGTAACCTTGCTGCCTAGATAGCTTTCTAAGAAGGATTTTGTTTGATTCCTCTTATGAGTGGACCATTGAGTGGTTCATATTGTTATCCTATTCTACATTATTATTGATGATGATATTGGCAGCTGGTAGTAGTTACTAGTGGCAAGTTTTCTTATTTATGTATATTAGTTCCATCATGTGGAGATTAAGTTATCCAATATTGCGTTGGTTCCCATATTTTCATAGGTTTTGACATGATGCCACACAACATTGATGTTACAACATAGTGTAGGTGATGATGATGTGTTGTTGATGGTAGCTCGCTGGGATTGAGGACACGATTCCACATGTATAAATGGTGCAGGAGCACCTAGATGACCTTATGTTTCTTTTTTTCCATGTTGAATAATTTTGGATTTCAATATTTAATAAGGTCAAAAATAACCATTATATGTAATAAAGGCCCTTGAGGTCATTAAGTGGTGTTTTGAGTCCTAAGGAAGTCATGTTGACAACAATTGTCAAAGTTGTCATTATATTGAAAATATGTATGAATGGGTTAAATATGGTGTTAAATGATGTTTAAAGGTCTTATAGACCTCTTTTGAACTGATTTGTACTATTTTAGAGGCATGATGGTCCTAGGTTGAGTCTTTGCTCAATTTTAGACAAAATTGCCAATGTTGTCAAAAGTTGACAAAAACAATTTTTGCATTATATGGTTTATTAGGTGTTAGTTGATAATACAAGTTCAAATGTTGGTTATAATCATTGGAGGAGGCTCGAAGAAAATTTAATTAAGCCTTTCCATGGTCAGTGTGAAGATTGATGATATGCATTGAGAAGAAGATTAATAGAATTATAAAATTTTCCTTAACTATTACTGTAATTCTGAACTTACAATCTGAAAAACTCTCATTTTTATTTGTGAATATTATCTTGTTACTATTTAAAATCTATTGTTAATTAAAGTGGTGTGATTCCTCTATATTTGTTTTTTGGTTCCATTGAATTTCATTCCATTTTGTGAAAGTTACATCAAATTTTATAAAAACTGTCAAAACCCTAGATCAGGGTAACTCGAGATAGTCCTAAATGGATTTGGGGTCATTTCCACGTTGAAAAATCATGTCAAGGATTGGAATGACCCTAGGGACCATGTAATTTTTTTTCCTTTTCAGAGCAGGGTGCCTTGACATGAAAAGCACATGTAAAAGTGGTGGAAATAATCAATTGTTTGAGTCTCAGTCTGCTGAGACAGTGAATTGAAGAGTTTGAGTGGAGAGAGTGCAAGGGCAGGATTACAAAGGTTTTGTGAAGGCTTAGAGTGGTGTATTGGTATGCCTCAAAAAAATTCTTAGGATTAGAATCTCCATGAACAAAATAAACTACAAGTGTTTATGACTATCCATACAAAATCACATGACTATCACAATTTGAGAGTGCATTGAATCACTGCTCTTTGTAAGTTTAAGGGAGTAATTTGTTGTTGAGTTTGTTGATAGGAAATGGAGTAGAGGGGTTACCCATAATTATGACAATAATTTGTAGTGTAATGCCCCGCGAGGAAACCCCGAAGGGATAAGCCAAAACACAAGAATAGAGTGCAATAATTTTTATTTTTATTTTAAAGTTACACCACATTAAGATACAACAAGATATCAAAGATTCAGATTACATAGCGGAAGACATCAACTAACACCTAAAGAGTTTCCCAATGAGATTACTTAAATCACAATTCACTTAACTCACACAATTAATCCAATAAGCTGATTATCTTAATAACGAGATAATTCTTATTCAGGATAATTTCTTTCAAAAGATGGAAATATAATTCACAAGATAAGGTTCATCCATTAAGATCTATTCATAATCTTCATTCAAGCTTTTCATTAAAATATAAGCCATGCATCCAATATTCTAACACACTAGAATTCCATCATCAACATATGAGGTCTTTTCAAGCATACTTAATTTCCTTAACAACAACTGAATATATTCCATTACTCTAAGTTACATTCTTTCATGTTCCAATTTATTGCATTTTAAAAGACAATTGCATACATGCATCTACGATAAATCTCATCTAAACCACTTATGCATTCGATCAAAATGGCATTCAAGAAAGAACTGCATATAAGCATTTAAAGTTAATTCCATCTTATCCACTTATACATTCTAACATAAGCTATTCATACATGATAAAGTTGAATAAAGGAAACATAAGAGAATAACATCACATAACACCATAATGATCTCGGAGTTCACCCCTAAAGGGCTACATCTCCGGGTCTGCTCAACTGCAAGACCCCTCTGATAATTAATAAAGTTAAGAATACAAGAGGTTACACCATTTACAATCCGGCCATCAAGGCGAAACATAATCAATATACAAACGACCACATCGGTCAATAAATACATAAACGATCCCTGAAAAGAACAGGATCCAGCTGAACATAATCAAAGCTAATACAAAGGTCCATTGGAGCATCCACAAAACTAAGTCATCACCACCCGAGGTCTAACCTGAAACCAAGTACTCACAAGGGTAAAGACAATAGGGCGACCCACAAACGTGCTCCTAACAGAACAATATGACAACACACTAGCGAACGTAGGGACAAGTGTCATCACACAACCTGGTATGGTTACCATGGCAGGTCTTCATAGGCCCCGGCCCCATACACTGGGTTACCCTGGAAACCTAATCCGAGCCTCCGGCCCATCCAAGCTTCATGTGGACCCACACATCCTCTCGTGAAGACAAGGATGATGGTTTGCCATTTCAGGCCTTCTCACAGCATGTCGAGTCTATGTTAGCACTCGTCCCATGTGTGAGGCACATTTATCTTACTTAGAGATTACATTCAAATCTACTGTTAGGTTATCACTTATTAGACTCACTTTCGATGGGTTACCCAATAGCCACTTTGGGTGCGGCCCCCAATCGAAAGTCACTTTCCCATACGACACTACACTAAACTCGAGCGAAATCAAAACCCAAGGAATAGACATGGTCAGACGAACGGAGTTTAAAAAGGAGGAAATAACCATCTGGTCAAACACGACTCAAAAGATGTACACTTACTGACAGTACTCTAACCAGAGACCCAACCAACCATGGTCAAACACGAATCATCATTCGACACCCACACAAAGGATATGACCAAATACGACACTACCACAAAGCAACAGTCAACTCGAAACCGAGGACTGAAATAGGTACCCCAAATCAATCCATACGACAGGGTCCTATCAAACAAAGCACGACTTGCCATTACATAAGCAAAAGCGAATACAGAAATTAAACTCGCAAAGGCAATAACCGGAAAAGACAATATTTTCACATATTGATTTGAACATGAATAGTCAACCAAGTTTTCTAATGATCTAAGTTTTCGAATTGCATTGACAGAAAAATCATTGTTACCAGGAGAATACAATATCACAATTCCAATGGTCCATTCGCCTATGTCTCAAAACAGAGGAAGATTATAACTATACCATTTGCTTTACAAATTGAAATTACCATTAACTCACCAACATTCCAAACAATACATTATTACTTTCCAATAGTATATCGCTTAAACGACCAAAATATCCAATGATAAAATATTTCATTTACTTCTCAATTACTCAAATGATATGTTCTTGAATATTATTTAACATAATCAATTAGTAAATATATCATATTTCAACAATTTTCCAATAACATAATATTCTATTTTTTATTTATTTTTTTAAAACAATACTTCCTCAATTAGACAAATACCCAAATCAGCTATTAATTAAGGTATATATTTATTAATCCAAGATTAATCAAAATATAACCAATTAATAATCAATTGCGAAATTAACAATTCTAGAATTTAATTAGAAAAAGTGCATTAATCATAAAATGAAATTGAATATTAATTAACGTATATATTCCATTATACAATTAATTAATATCAAATTTATCATTAATTATAATTATGCCACATTAATCATAATTAAAAACCTAATTAAAACTTAACATTAAATAATATTAAAATATTTTATATATATTTTTTGAATAAAAAAAAATACATAAAAAAAAACATTTTTTTTAAAAAAACTAAATTGCAAAGGGCGTGTGGGGAACCAGGCCCGTGCCCTAGCCGCAGCGGCGCCGCCGCCATGGGCGCAGGACCTGCGGCTCCCACGCGGGAAGCGCAGCGCCCTGCGGCCACCGTGGGGAATGCTGCTCCTTGCGGTCTCAAGTGGCTGCGGCCTGCGCGAGAGGGGGGAGGAGGAGGCGGGTGGAATTCCACTCCCCGCCCTCCGAACCCCAATCCAATATATTTTTTTTGTTTAAAAAAATTTTGATTATAAATTTCGAAATAACAAAATGAAATGGTTCAAAATTTCATATTTCGATTTAACATGAAAGAAATCGATTCTTCTTTTATTAAAGATCTGGGTTTTAATAACTTACTTTCAAACAGCAAAAACCCCCATTTTTAAAGAACAATCTCATAATGAGACTTACAATGTAATTTTCCAGAATGATAAGGTTTCACAACCCCAAACCATTTTCCAACAAAGACTCATATTGGGCCAAAAAGAACCATTTTAACACAATGATTCAACTATGTTTGCAAGAACACCAGTCATATGCTTAGCTCTAAACCCACAAATCCAAAATTAAATCTAAAATCAATTTTAAAAGATTGGATTTTTAACAACAAACATTTTTCATTCAACCAACAGAGCATTTCTATGGCAACAAGGAAGACAAATAAGGTAATTCCTACCTCCATACGCATTCCTGGAAGAGCTTGAAGGAGAGCCCAACCTGCAAGATCCAAAAGAACTTCTTCCTCCCAAAACCCCCAAAAATCTTTTCTCCAAAATATTTTTCCAAAAACATCTCCCTTTTTTTTTTTTTCTCAAAACAATTCCATCCCCAAAATTTCCAAAAGTTTAGGTTATAAGGAAGAGTTGACCAAAATTTCATTTTTTTGGAATTAAAATTTTTATTTAAAAATAATTCTTTTCCAACTATCTCAATAAATTGAATTGCTTTACCCATTTAAAATTGATTTTCTCACTCAACTGAAATTTAACCTTTCTATTTCCAAGATGCCAAGAAGATAAAATTAATTCTATTTCAATTAAAATTAAATCTTTCTTTTCGAAGGCATAAACATAATACATCTAATATTACAATTACCCATTTAATTGAACTTGCTCCCAATTTAAATCAAGCAATTCAAATCAATGATAATTCACATAAAGAAATCCCGATTAATTTAGTCCATTAATCTTTAATGCACAAACACATATTTAATCAAATTAAATACTAAGGACTAATTAATCAATTTAACCAACACACCAAGCACGCAAACCAAGAAAGTCAATCGGAGAGACAACTCGCAAACCCAAACAAAAGGGAATATCGACGACGACTAACGATGCTCACTTGAGCACGACTATGGTCAACTAGGGTCTTACGACCACCTAATCCAACTCTAAGGATTAAAGAGGTACACTCAAACCTATAATTCCAGGTGAAGACGAACCTTGCACTCATGCGGCGTTGTACCTGAAATCTCCTGCAACCAAGAGTCATACATGCATGCATATATAAACTTAATGAACGCGTTAGCTCAAGATCATAACAGAAAATAGGAGAATTACTAACTTGCATAAAAATTGGTGCGAAAACCACATCGACAGCTATGCATTAAATCAAACATCTAACTATAACATTATATTATGATAAACTAACCAAGATTAAATTGAGATTAAAAATTGATTAGGGCAGGGGTACTACATGTAGTACTAGGAAGAAGGTATGGTCCTGAAAGCATGACTGTTCTTATTGGAGTTTATGACTGTCTAAACCAGTATTATCACAACAGGGTTATTTATGTCTTCTACGGTGGATGGGAGGGTGAAACTTGGCATTTTGGATATGAAAGAGAGTCTCCTTACAATTTTATGTGATACCCTAGGTTGGTGCATACCTATTTGGCATTAGGATTTGTGTCCATGGGCAATTAGAAGTCCTAATTGGAGAAGGACTTGTGTGAGTAAGGTTTGAGAGTTTGGTGCAATCTAGGAGTTGGAAGGTCTTAAGTTGGACTTGGGAAAGTTGAATAAGCCTAAACTAATGTATTTCAATGATTGGGAGAAGTTTTGGAGGCATGAGTCTATTCTTAGGGAGTTGTAGCCTTGTGAGCACCTAGTAGCCTTGTGAGGGATCTTGTGAGTTTATGAAGGGTTATCACCCATTTGAATAGGTGAGTTGGGAGAAATATCTCCTTGAGTTGTGTTCATCCATTGAGTTTGTTGGATTCTCTACATCAAAGTGGTATCAAAGAGAGGAAGTATATCCTTGAAGGAGATAATTGGAATTTGAGAAAGAGTGAGTAAGAGGTTGAGGAGAAGATGCCTCCTAAGCATGTTGGTACTTCCAGAGAGTTGCAGGAGTTGAGAGAGAAGAATACTAGGTTGCAAGAGTCTTGCAATGTTGTGTTGGTAAGGCTTGAAGTCTTGGAGTCAAATCAGAGAAGGAATTTTGACATGGGAGATGTGAGTGATGAAGAGGAGGAGGAAGAAGGGTCCCAAGAAGTAGAAGAGGAAGAGCAGATAGATCTTGAAGAGCAGTGGACAATCAGGTTGTTAAAGGTAGTGAGAAGCGACCAATATAAGGTAAGGATTTATTTACCTATGTATGGTGGGAACCTAAATGAGGAAGAACTACTAGATTGGATTGCAGACATAGATATCTACTTTGAAAGTGAAGATGTACCTAATGATCAAATGGTCAAGGTGGCAAAGACCAAACTAAAGGGACATACACTTCTATGGTGGAATTATGAACAAGTTGAGAGGAGAAAGAGGGTAAAATCCAAGATAACATCTTGGGACATGATGGTTGCAAAACAGAAAGGTAAATTTCTTCCTAGAGATTATGAAGTTCAATTGTTTAAGAAATTACAAAGTTTAAAATAAAAGGATTTAGATGTGAAGACATATACTGATGAGTATTATAAGTTAAGCATAAGGGTAGGAAGAGATGAAGATGAATTTGAAAAAGTGGCTAGATATCTTGGTGGCCTTAGATTTAATATACAAGATGAATTGGTTGTTTCTAACCCAAAAACTATGGAGGAATGTTTTCAATTGGCTATCAGGGTGGATGAGAAGATAAAGAGAAGGCAAGATAATTCTGATAGAGGAAGAGGCAGCAATACAAGAGGAAGGGGATCGTTTTCTACAAGCAAGCAGCCATATGAGGAATAAGAAGAAGCAAGTAAAGGTAAGGAGCAAAGTGTTGATGCAAGAGGTGGCTTTAGAGGTTCAAGAGGTGGATTTGGAGGAGGTAAAAGTTTCAACACATTTACAGGTAGATGCTAATATTGCAATGATATTGGTCATCCAACATTCAAGTGCCCTAGAAAACAAGGTTTCACTTCAAGTGGTGGAGAAGGGAGGACTAAAAAGAGAGTGCAACGGGTGCAAGAAGATGAGGGTGAGAGTGTAAAACCTCCAACTAGATATGTTGATCCTCAATTAGGGGAATCATTGATGGTGAGAAGAACTTTTTTGAAGACACCTAAGGAAGAAAGCATCGGTCAAAGAAGGAGTTTATTCAGAACTACATGCAAATGCAGAGGTAAAGTATGTAAAGTTGTCATTAATTTAAGTTCACAAGATAACATGGTGTCTAGGGAGATGGTAGATAAGTTGAATATAGATAGAATACCTCATGAAGAACCTTATAAAAGTCTCTTGGGTAAATGATAATCAGTCATTATTGGTGAATGAGCAAGCATTTGTTGAGTTTCATATTGGTGAGTACAAGGATATGGTCTTATCTGATGTCTTACCTATGGATTGTTGCAATTTGTTATTGGGAAGACCTTGGCAATTTGATAGAAGTACAATGTATGATGGTAGAGAAAACACCTACCTTATCAAGAAGGATGTAAAAGCATTTAGACTGACTTATTTGTAGGAAGATGAGAAGGTGAAAGGAAAACAAAGATTGTGATGTTTGGCAAGAAGGAACCTATAAGGTGTGATGAAGTTGAAGTCATTTCAAGGCTTGAAAACACTAAGACAACTGGGTTGCTTGATGGAGTATTGATTGGGATAGTCATGTATCCATTTGTGCAAGACAAAATTATTCAACAAACATAGATTTCAAGTGCAGCAGGTCTGGTTCAGCAGGGAAGGACGGAAGATGCCATGGAAAGAGTGCAAGTGCAAGCACCAAATGACACATCTAGGTGTGACCCAAGGATGGAAATGGTTTTTAACCCCATGGTATCTTATATGTCTTTGTATTCTGGTTTATATCCTTTTGTTGCAGGTGTACAAGGAGTTCAACAACAACATGGAGTTGGATGGCACTCATGGGACATGAGTTTTCCCTTAGGGGGGTGTATGGTGCAGGAGCACCTAGATGGCCTTATGTTTCTTTTTGGCCATGTTGAGTCATTTTGGATTTCAATATGTAATAAGGTAAAAAATGACCATTCTTTATGTAATCAAGGCCCTTGAGGTCATTAGGTTTTGTTTTGAGTCCTAAGGAAGTCATGTTGACAACAATTGTCAAAGTAGTCATTATATTGAAAATATGTATCAATGGGTCAAATATGGTGTTAATTAATGTGTAAAGGTATTTTAGACCTCTTTTGAACCTATTTTTACTAGTTTAGAGGCATGGTGGTCCTAGGTTGAGTCTTTGATCACTTTTAGATAAAATTGCTAATGTTGTTAAAAGTTGACAAAAGCAATATTTGCATTATATGGTTGATTAGGTGTTAGTTGATAATACAAGTTCAAATGTTGGTTATAACCATTTTAGGAGGCTCGAAGAACATTTAAATAATCCTTTCCTCGGTTAGTGTGAAGGTTGATGATATGCATTGAGAACAAGATTAATAAAATTACAAAGTTTTCCTTAATTGTTATTGTAATTTTGAACGTACAGTCTGAAAACTCTCATTTTTCTTTGTGAAGATTGTATTGTTACTACTGAAAATATATTGGTAATGAAAGTGGTGTGATTCCTCTATATTTGGTTTTTGGTTCCATTGAATTTCATTCCATTTGTGAAAGTTACATCAAATTTTATAAAAATTGTCAAAACCCTAGATCAGGGTAACTCGAGACAATCCTAAATGGATTGGGGGTCATTTCCACATTGAACAATCTATGTCAAGGAGTGTAATGACCCTAGGGACCATGTAATTTGTTTTCCTTTTCAAAGCAGGGTGCCATGACATGAATAGCAAATGTAAAAGTGGTGGAAATCATCAATTTTTTGAGTCTCATTATGTTGAGACAATGAATTGAAGGGTTTGAGTGGAGAGAGTGCAAGGGAAGGATTGCAAAGGGTTGGTGAAGGCTTAGAGTGGTGTATTGGGATTCCAAAAACTTTTTCTTAGGATTATAAGCTCCATGAACAAAATAAACTACAAGTGTTGATGAATGTCCATACAAAATCACATGATTGTCACAATTTGATAGTGCTTTGAATCACTGCTCTTTGCAAGTTTGAGGGAGTAAGTTGTTGATGAGTTTGATGACAAGAAAGGGAGTAGATTGGTTCCCCATAATTATGACAATAACTTGGATTATGAGGAAGAGAGTTCAGTCCATGAAAGCATGATTGTTCTTATTGAAGTTTATGACTGTCTAAACCAGTATTATCACAACAAGGTTCTTTATGTCTTCTAGGGTGGATGGGAGGTTGAAGCCTAGCATTTTGGCTATGGAAGAGAATCTCCTTATATTTTTCATGTGATACCCTGGGTTAGTGTATACCTACTTGGCATTGGGATTTGTGTCCATGGGCAATTAGAAGTCCTAATTGGAGATGGACCTGTGTGAGCAAGGTTTGAGAGTTTGGTGTGATCTAGGGGTTGGAAGGTCTTAAGTTGGCCTTTGTCAAGTTGAATAAGACTAAAATAATGTATTTCAATGATTGGGAGAAGGTTTGGAGGCATGATTCTATTCTTAGGGAGTTGTAGCCTTGTGAGGGATCTTGTGGGTTGATGAAGGGTTGTCACCCATTTGAATAGGTGAGTTGGGAGAAAGATCTCCCTAATTTATGTTCATCCATTGAGTTTGTTGGATGCTCTGCATCAATAAGTTACATGAAGGTGCATTGTATGTTATGTTATTCATAATTGGTGTTGAGTGGTGTGGGGACACTTGAACACTTGTAGAGAGGGCCTCATATTTTCTTACAATTGGGTGAGAACATGAGCATGCCTTGCCATGTATGCCTCTTGGTATGGTGATTATCCTTTGTGTTCTTTCTTTGTGAGGCACATTTCCATGTGGCATATGTCCATTGTGTGTTTTTTCGCTTGGCGTATGGCCATGTCGTATATAGACACAAGGTGCATGTGGCCTAGGTGTGCCTTTTTTGCTAGTTACATTGCCATCCATGTGGAATTTTTTGTGTTCATCCTATCAACATACATGAAGGCTATTTCTATATTCATGACAAGGCTTCCATCCTTCCTTGTTTAGTGGCTAGTTTCTAGTTACATAGCATTGTAAATACAATTTTGATGATTGTGAACTCTTTCAGTTATTGGTAATTTTAATTTTCTGATGTAGGCCAATAAATTTAGTTTTATTTTGATTGTAAAAATGTAGCCATTAATTATGATTTTTTTTCACGTATCTCTTGTAGTTACATTTGATTTAGTGTTGAAATTATGTACATTTATTCATCTTATTGTTGAAATTGAAACTATTTTCCTTTGTATTTATGATCTAGTGTGGCTAAGATTGATTACCATTGTTTTCAAGTGTTAGTCTTGTATTGTTATATAAATCCTTAATGGTGTTGATGTAGCTTACTTTGGTTGAGTGTATATAAGGAAGTAGACATAGGGAAACTTTAAGTATGGGGGTATGTGTGGGTTGTTTTGTAGCTATGTTCTACTACATTCCTAGTGTGATGACTACCTCTTAGAGGTTAGCACCCTTACACAAACAATAGATAGATCAGTGTGGTCTGGTGTGGAAGGGATCACCAAGTGTGTGTGTCCTAACACAATCAAGCCACATGAACATTAGCTTAGATTCTTGGTTATTGGTGATATTTTGACATCCTCGTATGTAAACCTTGTGTTGTGATACCTATGATGCGAATGTGAGTATATATATAGAATTCATGTTTTACCTTGGATATAGTTGCATGTGAGATTTTAAAGTAGTTAATTAGCTCTAGAAAGTATAATTATTGTGTCTAAGTGGAGAGCAATATCAATTTTTCTATTTTTTTTATGTCGAGATACTATGAGTAAGATGCAAGTTCTTGGAAATAATAGTGTTCCTAAGGAAATTGAATGTTTTGTGCATCTTTTCTACCTTATTCAGTAGAGAATTATGTTTATTACCACCTATCTCGTGGGTAATGTATGTCTATTTGATGTTGGTGAGAGTAATTTCAATGATTTACATGCGTAGTGTATTATCATTTGACCTTTGTGAAGTTTCTAAGAATAAGTCAAAATTTAGCTGGGGGGATGTAATGCCCAACTATCCTTAGCTTGAATTATATATTGTGTTGGCACTAAATGTATGAATGAGATACTAGATGCATGTTGTGATGTTTTATGATTCTATTTTAATGTTATTGTTAGATGTGATTAATTGTGGAGATATTTAATGAGATATGTGTGTGTTATAGACTTTATTATTAGGTTGCAATGCAAGATCATGTGCATAGATATTGACATCATAATCAAAGGCTATTGTGATTTTAGCATTTAAATGTAATGAGATTGTTGATATGAAGTTAGACCTATTACAAGGTGTGCGCCCTTGGTCTCCTTGTGTTGTGTAGCGTAGCGCTCAGGTTTGTGGCATGGCTTAACCGCTTCTTGTGGATTCTATAAGTCTAGTGGTTGTATCGAGCATTAACAGGTCAATCTTTTGGTGCAACAGCAACTGCACTTGTAACAAGTGGCATCAGAGCTTGGTCATAGGTTCAAATCCCTCGCTTGCACTGGGGGGATTGTTGCAAGGTGTGTGCCCTTGGTCTCCTTGTGTTGTGCAACGCAACACTTGGGTTTGTGACATGGTTTAACTGCCTCTTGTGGATTCTATAAATCTAGTGGTTGTATTGAGCATTAATGGATCAATCTTTTGGTGCAACGGCAACCGCACTTGTGGCAAGACCCCATTGGATGACCATTTGATTCTTTAGCTATTTCTATGTGTATTGAGTAGGTACACTTGTTGTGTGTATTAAGTGGTTACAGATAAAGGGCATCAACTCCACTTGGCTCCATGGGTTTGAGCATACCTCGACAATGGTTATTTTTGAGATGTCACATTGGCCTACCATATAGTATCCCTCAATCACACTTGTATCATGTATGGTATGTGTCATGTTCGACCCTAAGTTAACTTGGATCCAAATCATTGGTGATTTTAGAGTCCGTTTATGTTGTGAATATCCATGAAAGTCTGACTTAATGTATTTTTGTCTAATTTTCTATTTTTCATGAAATAATTGGTAAATTATACTTTATAGAACTGAATCAAGATGCTAGATATTGATTATGGAAATATTTAAATGGCTTATGAGACTTTGTGAAAAATTAGGTTGAATGTAATTAGATGAATAGGAATGAATTCATACCATTTTATTTAAAAAAATGCAATGGGTTGAGATGCTTGCTTATCTTTACTTTAACCGTTTTTTGATAAAACATTGCAAATATTTTGCTAATTAATATCATATTTGTTAAATGATTAGAAATGATTTAATGTTTTATTGAAATTCATGTT
The DNA here is from genome assembly GCF_030272615.1 of Cryptomeria japonica. Lineage (NCBI taxonomy): Eukaryota > Viridiplantae > Streptophyta > Pinopsida > Cupressales > Cupressaceae > Cryptomeria > Cryptomeria japonica. The sequence goes on from NC_081413.1 coordinate 275,220,748, forward strand.
TTTTTAAATATCAAAATAAGGTTTCTCTTTATATGTTAAGATGCTCGATCATCTAGTATCTTCTTTTCATCTATCCATTTTTATTCCATTAGATATTAGTTCATATTTTATCCTTTCATAAATCATATTTTGAGAGCTCTCTCATGTTGCTTTTATACACGATTAACCTCCCGAGGGAGCATCATCATCTCATCATTTCCTCATCTCAAGATTGGGGCATATCATCAAAATTTTCAACACAATGGTGTACTTATATGAAATTAGATTGTAGATTTGATGTGGCATGCCAATTAATAGAATATTTAAATGTTTAATTTTTTTTGGGTGAAATTGGGGGTTTAATAGTAAGAAATTAAAAATGCATTGTTTGATTAAAAATGAAATGGCAAAAGGGAAAAAAAGGGTCATTCTTTTATTCATCTTTTCTTTTTGGAAGAAATGGCTCCCAAGAACCCTCACTTTATAAAAAAATTTGTCATTCTCTAGTAGTTCATCACTTGATAATATTTCCACAAGCAAAACCCATGAAACAAAATGCATCCCTAAATAGCACTATTGGTCAAAGCCAAGCTACAAAAGTTGCTAGATGTGGGTTTCATTTGTCCTATTGATTATTTAGAATGGTATCCAATCTTGTCCCCAGTGATGAAACAAACGGAGGCATTTTTTATTTGTACTAAATTAAGAGATTTAAACAAATCTTGTCCAAAGGATAATTTCTCATTGCCTAATATAGACATGATTGTCAATTTGAGAACTAGTCATGAAATGCTTTCCTTAATGGATGGATTTTAAAAATATTATCATATACACATAGAACTTGATGATAAACACAAGATTAATTTCACATTTCCTTGGGTAACTTACTATTCTATTTTCATGCCCTTCGGTCTCAAAGATGTTGGATCCACATATCAAAGAGTAATGACCACTATATTTCATGACCTATTCTACACCATCATGTAAGATTATGTGGATGATCGATCAACTAGGGAAGTCATTTACTAGAGAGAATCTTCTAGGTTTACTTGAGTGGATTTTTGATAGATTGGAAAAGTGTCAAGTAAGATCAAATCTAAAAAAATGCATCCTTAGTGTAACTTTAGGGAAACTATTCAGATACATTATCTCTCGCAAATGCATTGAGGTTGATCCTACAAAAGTGAGATCAATAGTATAGATTCCTCCACCAACCAATTGAAAACAATTGCATAGTCTCCAAGGAAAAAATCAAGCAATATGTCATTTTATTTCTCATCTAGGAGAAAAGTGCTATCCATTTACACATCTTCTACATAAGAATGTCACATTAAAATGGGACAAAAATTGTCAACAAGCATTTCAACAATTGAAAGAGTATCTTGCCTCACCTCTGGTAATAATACCACCTATTCAAGAGAAACCTTTTTCTATTGTATATATCTACCACCATAGTTTCCCTATGATTTATTCTTTCACAATAGGATTACAATATGAAAGAGAGATCGGTTTACTAAATCAACTTCACATTAGTAGGATATGAGGTTAATTACATTCCAATTGAATGAGCATTCTTAGTTGTTGTCTTTGCTTCATAAAAGTTGTGACACTACATGCTCAACCATCGATTTTTTTTTATCTCAAAGGTTGACCCATTAAAATACCTCCTATACAATGAAACAATCATGAGGGGACTAGAAAAATGGTTCATGATGTTATGTGAATTCAACATTGAATATGTAGACTGAAAAGCCATCAAGAGACATGTCATTATGTACCAACTAGTCGATGCATTAACAAATGCAGATCACCCCCTCATATCAAAATTTCTAGATGAAATAGTTTGCACAACGGTTCCATATCACTTGTGAAATCATACTTTTACAATTCTTACACTTGACATGTTTCGAAAGAAAGAATCCTATTTATTAATCTCCAAGGAGACTGTATCTCAAAAGCATACAAGCTAGCTTGAACCCATGCGCACAAATATTTTTTATTATGAAGCATTAATCACAAGTATTAGAATGGTATTGGTCCAATGACATATAAAATAACTTCAAGTCTGTGAAGACTCTTATCCTATCATAAAACATGTGAATAATGATTATTAAATGAAAAATGAGAAATTATTTCCTTACAAAAGAATGGTTGATAACTCCAAAGAATACTTGATGCAGATCTCCTTTGAATAGATTCACAAGTTGAATAACATTGTAAGTTCTTAGTGGGACAACTCTTAATTTCAGCCTTGGATGTCCTATAATTTGAAATTGTGTGCAAGCTTCTTGGTCCTAATTCACCTTGATACCATAATATTTATACCTACCTTCATTATAATATCTTTACACCTGACCTATCAAACTGTTGAAAGAAAACATTTATTTGTCATTCATCTTCTTTTGTTACCTGTAGTGACATTATATCAAAGGGGTCTCAATGGTACCCTTCTTAGATATCTCAATATGAAAGAAGCCCAATTATCTGCATGAGGTACATGAAGGAATTCATGGGGAATATTCTAGTGGATCCACCCTTGCTAAAAAGATGATATGAATCAGATTATAATGGCCAATTATGGAACAGGACAGACATTATTTTTTTAAGAAATTTCAATTTTGTTAGTAGAACGAATATAATTCATGCACCAACGCATGAACTACAACTAGTCATTACTCCTTAGCCCTTTTCACAATGGGGGCTTGACCCCGTACGCATAATGCATCCCTCTGATGAAATAGCTCTGAAATTGGGGAGACAATTGAGAGGGGGGGTGGAGAAATGGTTGTCACCAAAACCTACTCAACTTGAACTTAATCTCAAATTTGATAATTAAGCATGAAAATATAAATCAGCAACACATCAAGAGCATATATAACACCAAGATTTTTGACGTGGAAAACCCGATCAAGGGGAAAAACATGGTGGGAACCTACCCACAATATAACTATACTCTATTAGAAGTATTACAATGGAGAATGCACATGCATTCAAGCACATTGCCTATAGCTCACTGCTCAAAAACAAGCCCTACAACCCAGGGTAGGCTCACTACCTTACAAACAAATTCAGATCACATTTGAAAGTCATGAACTGAAAAATAACATCTCCTTAATGCCTGGTTACAGTTCCAATTAAGCACATAACAACTTTCTCTTCTTCACACTTCTTCTCAAATTCTGAAATATTAATACATTATTTGCTCACTCTCATCCACAACCACACTCAAATACAAAGATATTACATTTATTTATACATGACATCAACATTGGAAAGATGATCAACAAGTCTGGCTCAACACACATAAAACAATTACAATGATATAGCTATTGATCAGATACAAATTATCTCATGCAAACCAAAATAGTGTCGGCTAAGACATAGCATGGACCTGAATCGTCACCTTAAACACGCTAAAACTCCAAACATTATGCATCGAACATCCACAACATGCTACAATCATCTAGTCGGCCAAAAACATGAAGAACACTAACACACCAGAGAAAAATCATCTTGATCATGAGCTCAACAATCAATGTGGACCACCAACACAAAAGACACAATCTAGAAACATCCACAAGCACCATGAATTACCATAGCAACATCCACATCAACACAAATTACTAGAATAACATCATCATTACACCTAACCTCAAGAATATTAACTGCAATGACTGTCAACCTTGAAAAATAACTTGCAAACCTCTAAATCACGAACCACTTGAATTGAAGATACATATCAATTTTCTAAATACTCCTCCAAATCCATAAATCAAGATATTACAATGTGGAGCAATGCAGATCAAAATACTGAACATTGTCATCACTAAACAACTAAAAAAACATCCACAACACAGATACCCATAACTCAATAAAATCTTCATGCAGACCTTTGAAAACTGCACAAAATCATCTATACACAACCTTCTACAAATCCTTTAATCCGGAAAATATGATCTTCAACATACTAACTACATTGAACAAACTAATTCACTGAGCTTCACTACATCACTATCACAGACAGAGAAATATGTTGACATCAATGACAACACATCTCTCAAATATCTCTCAAGCACATTTTCATAGCATACTTCCAACAATCTGCAACAATCTCCCCCTTTGGCATTAATGGCAACATATGATATGAAAAATAATCAATGACAAAGAAGAAATCTCTCTTTCCAAAATTTCTTAGGATACTCTTTCCCCCATATGGTTTTTCACATGACTCTCTCCCCCTTTGACATCAATACTAAAGGCACATATTTGCAATCAAACCACAAAACTCACTCACTCACTACTTCCCCTGAGTAGCAGCCTCCACTCATCAATCTGAATCACAAGATATGATTGTGAAATGCACTAGACTAGTGCATACCAATGCATCTTATTTTTGATCAGGAGAGGCAATCACCCCTAACTTCTCTCTGAGATACTCAAAAGTATCCTTAGAAAAATGCTTCATGAAAATGTCTGCAACCTGTTCCTTTGTAGGCACATACTCCAATCTGACTTCCTTCTCATTGACCTTATCTCTCAGAAAGTGAAACTTGATTGCTATATGCTTAGTCCTTGAATGCAACATTGGATTCTTAGAAATGTTAATTACACTTGAATTGTCACAATAGATAGTAATCTAGGTTGATCATACACTATTTTGATATATTTCAACATTTGCTTCATCCATACCACCTATGTGCAATTGTTAGCAACAACAATATATTTTGCCTCTGCAGTAGATAAAGAAATTAAATTCTTCTTTTTACTCAACCAAGAAACCAACCTTTTTCCCAATAAAATGCACCACCACTAGTACTCTTTCGGTCATCCATATCTCCTGTCCAATCAGCATCAGTAAAAGAACTCAAAGTAAAATCATCATCTTTAGGACACCATAAACCAAAATTAACAGTTCCCTTCAAATATCTGAAAATTCTTTTAATAGCTACAATATGAGATTCCTTAAGATCAGCTTGAAATCTAGCAACAAGACAAATGACATTCATGATATCGGGTCTAGTCTGAGTCAAATAAATTAATCCACAAATTAGATCTATATCTGGTCTAATTTTCTTTAGAGGAATCATCATCCTTAGTCAATTTACATCTGGTCACCATAGGAGTTCCAACTGGTTTTGTATCATCCAAACCAAACTTCTTCAATAACTCTTTCACATACTTGGACTGGGATATAAATATTCCCTTTTCTAATTGAGTAATTTGCAAACCCAAAAAGAGTTTCATTTCTCCAATCATAGATATCTCAAATTCATTTTGCATTTCATTAGCAAAATCTTTGCACAAACTATCATTCCCTCCAAAAATAATATCATCAACAAAAAAATTCACCAATCAGAATGTTATCATGATCAATCTTGAAATACATATTAGCAGTACCTTTGTTAAATCCTAGCTTCAGTAGATACTTATGCAATCTAGCATACCATGCTCTTGGTGCTTGCTTCAATCCATGCAATGCTTTCTTCAACCGACAAACCATATCTTCTTGATCAATCAATAGAAATCCATCTGGTTGCTCTATATACACCTCTTCTTCCAATTCACCATTTAGGAATGTTGACTTGACATTTATCTAATAGACTAAGAAATTTTTGTAAGCAGCATAAGCAAGAAACAATCTAACAGCTTCAATCCTTTCCACCGGAGCAAAAGTCTCTTCAAAATCAATTCCTTTAATTTGAGAATATCCTTTACAAACAAGTCTTGCATTGTTCCTAACCACTTCACCTTGCTCATTTAATTTGTTCTGGAAGACCCATTTGGTTCCAGTTACATTTTTGTTTAGGTCTGGGAACAAGAATCCATGTATTATTTTTCTCAATTTCATTCAATTCTTCTTCCATTGCTTTTACCCAATGTTCATCTTTACATGCTTCATTCACACTCTTAGGTTCAATCTTAGAAATCAAACAATACTCAACCTTATCTTCAACAATTATTCTTCTAGTTTGAACAACTTTATTTCTATCTCCTATGATCTGACTTTTAGAATGATTCAATCTTACATACCTAGGAGTTTTAGGATTTTCTTGAACTTCATACTCAAGTTCTTTCTTCTGCACTTGCACTAGTTTCTTTTGATTCACGGGATTTACCGAAATAATCTGAACTTGGTTCTCACTTAGAGGTTGCTTCCCTTTGTTTGCACTATCACTCTAATCATCTGAATCATATCCACAAGATCTGTATTATCTCTCATTGCTTTCATCAACCATGACATTTGCACTCTCAACTATCTTCCTCGGTCTCTTGTTATAACACCATTAGGCCTTTCTTTTAGTAGAATAACCAAGAAATATTCATTCATCACCTCTAGCATTAAACTTTCCTAGATCTTCATCCCTTTTGATATAACATTTAATTCCAAAAATTTTGAAATATTTAAAAGTAGGAGCATGACCAAACCATAACTCATAAGGAGTTTTACCAGTATCACTTTTGATATGCACCCAATTAAGAGTGTAAACAATAGTACTCACAGCTTCTCTCCAATAGACATGTGGAATATTTGCTTCCAACATCATGGTCCTAGCAGCTTCTTGAATGGTTATGTTCTTCCTTTCTACAACTCCATTTTGTTGAGGGGTTCTTGGAGCAAACAATTGTCTTCTTATCCCCTATCCTTTACAAAATGAATTAAATTCATCAGAAGTGAATCAACCACCTCTATCAAATCTTAGACACTTTAGCTTCAAATCTATCTCAGTCTCAACCAAAGCTTTCAAAATCTTGAATTTCTCTAGAGCTTCATACCTCTCCCTTGAGAAGGTAACCCACATCATCCTTGAATAGTCATTAATCAGCAACATGAAATATCTATCTCCTTGCAAGCTTCTAACTCTATAAGTTCCACACAAATCAGTATGCACAAGATCCAATAATCCATTTGAAAAATGCTTCTTACTCTTGAAATGAATTTTGGTTTGTTTTCCTAACTGACATTCTTTGCACATAGAGTTACCAGGTTTCATCAACTTAGGAAGATCTCTCACAACCCGAGTAGAACTTATCTTAATAATGTTATCAAAATTCACATGGCACATTCTCCTATGTCATAACCAACTTTCATCAACCTGAGCAATCAAACATCTTTTACCAGCACTATTTAAGTGAAAGATATTACCTTTAGTCTTTGTACCTGATGCAATCTCAATTTTGGAGATACCCAATATTCTACACTTGTCATTCTTGAATTGAGGATCATATCCCTTGTCAACTATCTGTCCAACACTCAAAAGATTATGCTTTAGGCCTTCCACATACAAGACATCATCAGTATTTTGCTTACCATCAAGAGAAATAAAACCTCTCCCATAGAATATACCAGCTTTATCATCACCAAACTTCACTGCTCCACCTTCATACTTTTCCAAGCTCACAAAATTTCTCGTATCACCTGTCATATGATGAGAGAATCCGTTGTCAATTACCCATTCATCTTTCTCTTCAACTTGTGCAGCCAAAGCTCTTTACACATTCATCCAGCTAGCAGAATCAGTGGGTATTAGATCATCTTCCTTGATAGCAATAAACACCCATTCATTATCACTTGTATTTCCTTTATCTGATTCATCATCTGACACACCTTCATCAGCAGCATAATAACATCTCTTTTGAAATTTAGGCTTGTAAGGTTTTCTAGGAACTCTTTCCAGACACCTTGAGGCAAAATGACCTATCTTATTGCAAGAAAAACATTTAAGAGGCAACTTTCCTTCATACTTACTGGCTCCTTTGAGTAATCTCTTGGCAATAAGTGTTTTAATCTCCTCAAACTCTCGCTCTTCTTCTTCAATTTCTTTCCTCTCCTTCTCATATATGGACATCCACCTTGAAGAACTTTCCCTTGGATCATATCTCTTGTAATGCCCCTACCCTAGTTGGACTTGTAAAACCCGTTTGACCTTGATTAACTTCCTATGTGGCAATCTTGAATGGTAGGTTAATCGTGATGCAATGTGTAGTTTAGATACTATAAATAATTGAGCATACCTATTATTGTGCTCTTGGATCGATTCTTGTGTAAATGTAATTGTTTCCTAACTCTTGTGATAAATCTCGAGCTAACGCCTTCATTGAATATGTATATGTATATGTATGCTTGCGTGATTCATGGGTGCAGGAGATTGTAGGTATAACACCGCCTAGGCGAGGTTCATCTCCTTCGGGATTCGCAGGGTTGAGTATACCTCCTCCATCCTTAGAATTCGGATTTGGGGGTCATAAAACTCTCATCTTGCCTTAGCCATGGTCAGGTGAGCGTCGTGTGTGGTCTGTAGGTTTTTCTTTTCCTCGGTTTGCGTGCCTTGCGTGGGGTAAGTGGAGTTTGTTATCCTAAGTATTTAATTCAATTTAATGAGTAGATGTACGCATTAGTATTTTAGAAATTTAAAATAGGTAGTTTCTTTTATATGATTAATCGTTAATTTAAAGAGATCGCTTTAATTATAATTGTAGCAAGCTTAAAGTATTTAACTTGAATTAATGTGCTCATTTATGCATTAGTAGTTGAGAAAATTAGAATAAATAGGTTTCTTTCATGAGATTAGTCATTTATTAAAAAGGTCGCTTTATTATGTTGTAGTGAGTTAATTTAATAGTTAATTTTAATAATAACGAAATTCAATGAGTTATGTGTTTTAGAAAGGAAAGATTTAAAGTCATTGGAAAATAGAAATAAATTAATCATTTTCGCATTTTGGAAGAGAAAGGGTAAATTTTATTATTTAAAAGAAATTATTATTTTTACTTGTACAGTTGATATAGTATAAAAGATTGATTTTTGGAAATTTAAATTAATCAAAATGCTTTACCGTGGTCAATAGTTTCGAAATTTAATGTAGGCCTAAATTAATATTGAGAAATTAAAATTTAAAACTAAATAAGAGATAGAAGTATGTTAATTTTAATTAGAATAAAATGAGTTAGATTTATTGAGTAGTGGAAAAGAATGATTTCCATTTTCATGTTTCTTTTATTTTCAAAAAAATAAATGCTTAAATTCGGAATTGAAAATTAGGTCAAAAAAGGGGGGTTTCTCATTTAACCTAGTTTTTGAAATATTTTTGGGGGTTCTTTCCTTGGGTCATTTTTCTGGAAAAAAAAATGGTTTTGGAAGGGAGATTGGGGATTTTGGAAAAACAAGATGGAGTTTTACAACAGCAGGTTTGGGGGCTCATCATCAACAATCCTTCTAAGAAAGCTTATTGAGGTAGGAATCTCTTTTATTGATTTGATTAAGTTGTTTTTAACCAAAAAAAAGAGAGAGAGAAAAGGGGCTTGTATGTTTTTCTTGCAATTTCGGTTTTCAGATTCTCCATTGTTGCCCATGAGTAAGTTTTATTGAAGAAATTTGTTAAAGAGTAGCTTTGTTGGATCTTTGTGTGAGAGGTGAGCTTCCTTGTGCCAAAGATTTGCTTAATGGGTGGGTTATTCAACAATTTCCTCTATTGTTTTGAAACCCTTGACATTCTGGAAAAATAAAAAATGTGTATGTGACTATGATAAATGGAAAATGGGGGTTTTTACGTTTTGTTGGGTTATTTCGTTCATGTTATTTCAAAAAAAAAAACATTGTTCCCCGGTTGGTTGGTTATTTTGAGCAATCTGGAAAATGTATGGACTGTGATTTTCTTTCAAAAAATGGGAGATTGCTGGAAAACATATGGACTGTGATTTTCTTCAAAAAATGGAGAGGTTGCTGGAAAATGTTTTAAATCCCTGTCTAAGACTGTGTGATGTGTATTGGGGATTTGTTATTTTTTTATTATTACTAATTGTATATGCTGTAACTATAAAAAAATAAAAATAAAATTATTATTAACCTCTTGGCTGGGAGGCAACAGGTAGCTACTGCTACCAGTTGGTAGCAGCGCTACCAATGGTAGCGAACTGCTACCATTTGGTAGCAGCGCTACCAATGGTAGCATGGGCTGCCAAGGGGGGGGCCCACGTGGGTACCTTCCCTTTTCTTTTTTTCTTTTGAAAATTAAAAAAGTTTTTTTTATTTATTTATATATTTTTTTATTATTATATATAAATTGTTTAAAAAATAATATATATATATATAATATATAACAAAATTTTAAAAAATCAAATTAATAAGTGAATTTAAATTTAGTCTAAGAGATTTAAATTCAGTTTCTTTTATATTATTTAATCCCAGATTATTAAATAATAGTTGGATTTAGAAAATCAACACTTAGTAAATCCATACTTTAATACAAGTTATTAATTTCATATTGATTACGTCATACTTGGGTTAATACATATTATTAACATGGACTAAGTATTAATGGTGGATTAATGTGAATTTTTAAATAAAAGTTAATTTAGCAAATCCATAAACTTGATCGACATTAATGGTTAAAACGATATGGTAAACGAATACCTCTACCAGATAATGCCTATGTAGATTTAAATTTCTATAATAGAATTTGGTTATGTAATGGTAAGACTTGATATGCTAGTGTTTGGTCATAAGTCGGTCAAGCCCCTAGTTAGGGTACCGTCAGACAAGGGAATCTAAGTTTGTGTTTTTTTTTCTTTATGGTTCAATTTGACCCGCTTCTAAAAGGGATCACTATGTAATAATCAATCGAGGTAGATGTTGTATAGTGGATGTGTTCGCCTAAAGGGCAGAGATGTAAAAGACATGTAAATTATGTAATCTTAACTATATTAAATGCCAGAGGGGTCTTGTAGTTGAGCAGACCTGGAGATGTAGTCCTTTAGGGGTGAACTCCGAGATCATACCCGTGTTATGCGATGCCTTGTCTCTTTTACTTCATACTTTAAGTTATCATGTATGGTTGTTATCTTGTATAAGTGTATGATGAGAATTTAATGAAACTAGATCAAAGTGCACAAGAGTAGACATTTGATAAATGTAGTAATCAGGTTCATAAAACATTGTAAATTATGATTATGGAAAAAATATTTTGTTTATGTTAAGTAAAAGTAGTAATAGTGGAAAGAATCTCGCTAGGTTACCATTATTGTTTTAGCTTGATATAAGTTGGTAAATCGAACGAATGTGAATGGGTAACAAAGTTAGAATTAATGTTGTAATTTCTAAGTTGAAATCTAAAGGATGAACATCATATAGGTATTTTCTTTTTATCTTCTTAAATGAGTATCGCCATGTTAATCATACTTCACTATATTGGATGAATTTGTTTAGTTATTTATGTTTTAATCCTAACAAATAATCTTTACCAAATTAACTTGATAATTGGGTGAACTCAACTATTTATTCATAATTATAATCCTAATAAAAGAATCTCTTTATGATTGCTAAAATTGAACTAAAAAGGGAAGAATTCATATAGTTGTTTATATCTTAATCTTAGCAAATGTATCTCTTCATATTAACTTCATTTTAACTAAAAAGAGTGACATACATTAAGTTAGTTAAATTCTAATCCTAATGGAAGAACGTCACTAGGTACTTATATTTTAATCCTGAAAGAATGAATATCATCTTGCTAACTACATTTTAATAAAAAGAGATGAACTCATGTGGCCCTAATTACATTTTCACCTTAATGAATTGAGCGCCATCTATTAGCATTATATAAACTTCAATGAAAGAACTCTATGGCTACTTACATTCTATCCTCCATAAAATAACTACGACTCATTAGTTGGTTATGCTTGAATTCAAATGAAGGAACCTCACTCTATTAATGGTAGATTAATCCTTAATGAATGAATCTCATCTTATTAGCCATACTTTTAATTATAAAGGATGATATCAATTGTGGGTGGTTACCTTAAACCCAAATGAATGAACTTCGTGATATTAGTCACATTGAACCTTATGGGTGGCCTCTTAGTTTAATTATGTTTTAAAGTGCTTTGAGTAAATAACCTCACAATGGCCTCCTATCCACCCAAAGTAAATGAACGCTTCCTAAAATTCTAAGATGTCAATTTATTGAACTTATATATGTCTATGTCTTATACATTACCTCGTAATTAAGAGGTCCAGCTTAATTAGATCGATTGTCATAAGTTGAGTTAGGTGTAAGGATACGTAATTGCGTTGGGAAACTCCTTAGGTTCGTTTAGTCTTCCGCTGTGTTATCTAAGTTTCAGATAACTCCAAATTATCTTAATGTTGTAACTTACTATTAACGCTCGTAATTATTATTATTATATAAAAAAAAATATTTACACTCTATTTGAGTGTTTTTAACTTAAAACCTTTGGGGTTTCCTGGCGGGGCATTACATCTCTACTTATCTTTTCCAGAAATAGTTGCTTTGAATGCAGATTCTACCTTAGGAAGAGAATCACCAAACTCACTTAACTCAAAGGTTGAAAGCTTACCAATCAACATGTCCCTAGTTACATCAGTCACGGTCCAGATCTCCTCAATAGCAGCAACTTTTTTTTTGTAGGATGCAAGTAATGATCTGAGCACCTTAGCAACAATCTTTGATTCATCCAATTTTCCATTGACACGTTTGATATTACACACAAGTTCATTCACCTTCTGCATGAAAGAAGTGATGTTCTCATCTTTGCCCATCCTCAACATCTCAAATTTACCTTTTAGGCTCTGCAACTTAGAAATCTTCACACAATTGTCCCCTCCATACAAAGTTTCTAACTTCTTCCATATCTCATGAGTAGTCTACAATTCCATAACATTTGTCATCTCAAAGTTAGTTAGAGCACTCAACAATGCTTCCTTAACCCTAATATTGCATTCAACCTCCTTTATCTCATCTGGAGTAGAAGGACCATTTGCAGGAATGGTATACTTGTTTTTAGTAATGTCCAATAAGATTCACCAATGCATCTTAGGTGACACTCCATGCGATTTTTCCAAAGAGAGTAGTTAGTACCATCAAATCTCGGACTGCCCTTCTGTAGGTTTCTGTCTTGGATCATCTCAAGCGGTCAAGCTTCTTCGGAGGAACCCGCTCTGATACTAATTGATAAAATAGCTCTGAAATAGGGCAGAAAACTAAGAGGAGGGGGGAGAATCAGTTGTCACCAAAACCTACTCAACTTGAACTGAATCTCAGATTTGATAATTAAGTGTTAAAATATAAATCAGCAACACATCAAAAGCATACATAACACCAAGATTTTTGACGTGGAAAACCCAATCAAGGGAAAAACCATGGTGGGAGCCTACCCATAATATAATTATACTATGTTAGAAGTATAGAAGTATTACAATGGGGAATGCACATGCATTCAAGCACATTGCCTATAGCTCATTGCTCAAAAACAACAAGAGCTACAACCCAGTGTAGGCTCACTACCTTACAAACAAATTCATATCACATTCGAAAGTCATGAACTGAAAAATAACATCTCCTTACTACATGGTTACAGTTCCAATTAAGCACATAATAACTTTCTCTTCTTCACACTTCTTTTCTGCTTCCGAAAGATTAATACATTATTCACTCTCTCTCATCCACAACCACACTCAAATACAAATATATTACATTTATTTATACATGACATCAACCTTGGAAAGATCAATAAGATCGGCTCAACACACATAAAACAATTGCAATGATATAGATGTTGATTAGATACAAATTATCCCATGCGGAGCAAAACAATGTTGGCTAAGACATAGCATGGACCTAAATCATCACCTCAAACATGCTACAACTCCAGAAATTATGCATCAAACATATACAACATGCTACAATCATCTGGTCGGCCAAAAACATGAAGAACACTAACGCACTAGAGAAAAATCATCAATCACAAGATCAATGATCAATGGGACCACCAACACAAAAGGTACACGATCTAGAAACATCCACAAGCATCATGAATTACCATAGCAACATCTACATCAACACAAATTACTAGAATCACATCATCATTATACCGAACCTCAAGAACATTAATTGCAACGACTGTCAACCTTGAAAAATAACTTGCGAACCTCCAAATCACAAACCACTTAAATTGAAGATACACATCAACATTATAAATACTCTTCCAAATCCTCAAATCAAGATATTACAATAGGAGAAATGCAGATCAAAATATTGAACATTTTTGTAATACCCACACTTGAGCAGACTCTTATTCTATTCTGCTAGACTCAGTGTGGTGGATTTGATAGACATGATTAGATACACATGATGCATGGATTTTATTTTGGCTTTTATATGTGCCTCATTGATGATCATTGACATATATTATATGGTTCATGACTTTGATATTATTGATTATGCTCATGCCTAGTTACGACTTTATGAGATTTAGATGTTAAAATGATGATTGCATTGGTATACATATTTATGTCGTGATTGATGTATAGATGGATAGTGTTAGCATTTTGATTATCATGTACATGGATAGATTTCATTGATTTTTCTTTATTATGTAATGGACATACTAACCCTAGTTCTGAATTATTTATGATGCGATGGTGATTGTATGAGTCTTGTCTGTCTATTTGCATGTGGGAATCAACGTCACAACACTCATTGTGAGAGAATGTGTCGTTGCAACATTCTCCCACATGCTTGCGATGTATGGATATATGTATGTATATGTGTACATGTACTTTGTTGTGGTTGCAGGGATTGCAGGTACTACGACACTTATTCCTCCCGGGCAACCGGGTGTGAGGTCCCCTAGCTTTATAGGTGTGAGTGTGTCTCTTCCCAATAGAAAATATGGTATGGAGTTGTCGTTGGTTCCCTACTCACACCCTAGGTCTAGTTTGGTCGCTACTGTTGTCGTAAGTATTGGCGTGATATGCCATGTTGTCATGTCATTAATCTGTGAGTATGTGGCAGGGTGAGTTTGTGTATTCAGTCAATTTATTTAATTATGGTTTGTTAATTACGAGAATAGATTGATTAATTGACCCATTTGATTATGATTGTTGACTGATTGTGTTAAGTGATTATCTAATATTAATTAATGATTTTATGGTGATAATGTTTACCTTGATTTATTTAATAATGTTTACCTTGATTTATTTAATAATGTTTATTTTGGTTTATTAATGTTTGACGAGTTGATTTAATTGACAATTGATATTTAATGATCTTTGACTGTTTTATTATCTTCGCTTTTTTGAAATTTAAATAATGATATTTTAATTTATTTAACAATTTTACGATTTCAAATTTGGAGGCGATAAATAACTATTAAATTATTTCGCCTTAAAGATTTATTTGATTAATGATGACTTGATCATTACTTATTGACTATGACTTGATTGTTTAATTCATTTCTAAATTGTTGGCGACATTTAAGTTATTTTGAATAATAATAATAATAATGGGTGACTATTATATAGCTTTCTTATATTCATTTTTATAATATTATTTTATATCGTTTTTGTGATTTATTTCGATAGAAATGATAATAGAAATAATAATATAATTTTTATTGGGTTGATTTTCGAAAAATCCCATGAAATAAAATGGGAAAATAAAACTTAGTATTATAAGTTTATGAAAATGTTATATTGAATATTTTATTATTTTTTAAGCTAGGGTTTTGATGGAATTGGTGATTTGGGGATTTAATTATTTTTTCCTGTGAAGGGAGGTCTCTCTTCCTCTGGCATTTTTTTTTCTTCTCTCTTTGCATTGTAATTTTGCATTCGAGATTGGTTGTCAGTGGCAAATTTGGAGAGTTTTGGGTAGATTGGAGGTTATTTCTGGAAGAGATTTGTTTGCTGCCCAAATATTTCTTCTACATCTCACAGGGGAGAGGTAGGTTTTTGTTTTCCCTTGCTCTTTCTAGATTTAAGTCCAAAATTTGAAAGAAATCTTTGTTTTTCTTCCTTTCTATGTTTCAAAATTTGAGTGCATTCATGGGGGTTTTGTTGAAATGTTGTTAATTTGGTAATTGTTGGGTGAAATGCACTGTTGTTAAACTTGAAATTTGGTTATAAGTTTTTCCATGTTTAAGTTTGAACCAAGTGAAATCGGGGAAATTGGGGCTTCATTATTTTGCAGATGTAAAATATTGTTATCCATGTATGGAATTTGTGATTCAATTTGCGTATTGATTTACCCATGTTTAATGGGTTTTGAATTTCGAATTCATCTATTGCCATAGCAAAATTGTTGTTGCTCTTTTAAAATTGGATTGGGCAAAATGATTTTTTTTTCACCCATGTTTATTTTGTTCCATGGGCTACAAATTTCTATTTATGTTGCCCCTTTGAATACCCTATTGTGTTGTTTGAATCCACATAGTGGGTTGGGTGCAACAACACCAACCACCTACATGGTGGTGTTACCAGCACCAGCCACCTACGTGGTGGTGTTGTCCAACACCTCCCGCATAGTGGTAGGTGTTACAGCACCAACCACCTACGTGGTGGTGGTGCCAGCACCTCCCACCTACGTGGTGGTACTGCCAACACCTCCCACGTACGTGGGAAGGGTGTTGTGTACCCATCTTTAAGTAATTTAAAATTTGACCCTGCAAATTTAATATTTAAATAATACCCTGCTGGAAATGAATTGCCAGTAGGGGGTGTAAATTCTTTTTCCCTTGCATTATAAAATTATGAAATTTCTTTCTTTTTCAGCCTACCACATATGTATGTTTTCGTTAATTATCAATTCGATATGGTTGGCATTATAGTGTTCTAAAATGTGTGACTCTTTAACTGTTATTCGATTTGGTTCTCTTCTTGAGTTGTCTAGTATGATTTCAATGTGCGTACTTACATTTTCAGTTGTAGTTAATTTAATTGTTTAGACGTCAGTTATTAGTCTAAATGAGTATTTGTGAAGTTCATTTGTAATTTTGGGGGTGAGTCGGAGTATTAGTGCAGGATAAGCGTAAAATACTCGTTGCCCCAATTGTTCATTGTTCACCTCGGTGTTTGTCAAATATTGTGTATTTTGGTAGTTTAGTTCTAGAGGCCACTTGAGTGATTGTTTAATACAAGTTAAAGCTCTCATCTCATGTCTAGTTATTTGTGAGTTTAGTTTTTTTGCTCATGTGTACCCTCATAATGATTTTTGTGATGAGGGTGAATCGTTTATGTTGTTGATTTTGTGGCAACGAGTGTAAAGACCTCGTTGAGTTGCTAGTTACTTGATAGCAAACGTATTATAATATTGTTATGTTTTCCTTTGGTCAAGAGGCTCGCCCTTTTTTTTGAGTTGATGATTGGTCATTTGGGTATGTGAAGATTTGTGGTATGGCATTGTATGATGTTCGCATTAGATTTGCTTGGTTTTTTATGAGCCTCTTGTTTTGTTGATTCATGGGTCCATGTAAAGGGAGTGAGCTTCCTTATGACACTGGGGGTCATGAGAGATGGGTTATCACGAGGTTCCTTGTAAGGATGTGTTAAATCTAGACTTCTTGAGCATAAGGGAGTTTACCATATTTTAATCAAGTGATAACTAAATTAATGAATGGTTATGGTTAGTTAGAGAATTTTAAAAGATAATAATTTATCAGTGCCTCATGACTCAGTCCTAGGGAGGATGTTTTAGGCTGAGCATGAGAAGACCGTGGAGACAATAAGCCAATCTCCCTTGGTCTCTCAAAGGTCGTGATGGCTCTATATGCCCACAGGCTAGTGCCTTGTTCTTGGTTTGCCATGTGATGACACTCCCTTGTACATGAGAGCCCCTTATGTTACTTTCGTGTTTATGCTTGATGTTTTATCGGTCTCTGGAGTTTCTTGTTTATTGTGTTGTGTTGAGGTATGCTTGTGTATGTGAAGTGTTTGAAGTTAGTCCCTTTGGTCAAGCGTCAACCTAGGCTTAGTGTGTGAGTCAGGACCTAGCGACATCTCCTGGCTCGAGGGGTGGTTCCTTGTAGGTTCCACATTGGTCAAGTGGTTGGATCTTTTTTCCATTGGGGTTTTTCCCCTCTTCCTTGGTGTTTTCTTCGTTCGTGGACTTGGATTTTTCATCATGCTAATTTTGGATCCTTGGAGCAGATTATTGTACTATATTACTTCATGATTGAGATGTTATCGTTATGTGATAAATGAGGATTATGGATTTAGAGGTGATTTAATCTCACCATTGTACCTTATGTAACAACAACATCTATTGTATTCATGATCATGTTTAGATTGGACTTCCAATGGAAGTAATGTAATCTACTCTTATGTATTTAGGGAAGAAGTAAATTGTAAACACTTGTAAGTAGTGACTTAGTATTTGTAAGCATTGTAATCCTTTGACTTGATTTATAAAACCTTGATGGAAATTGTCATGTTGTTTATGAGTAATTTAGTTAGTTGTAATTCCAATATGCTATGGTTAAAGTTAGTTTAAATCAGCAATACAGTCACTTATGTAGAATTAATATGTTAGATAGATGGATGTGAAGATGTGGACAATGCAATGATAGAAAGATGTTTTATTGTTTTCATTATGATATATCTTGACATTTGTAACGAGCTAATGCTAGACAATCAAACACATTCGCATGTTTACCAATACAAACTAAGTAGATATTAGTATCTTGATATGAGATTAGTGACTTGAGAAATGGCATTAAAACACAAGACTTGATGATGACATAGTTAGTATTATGGAAACCCAATCAACCCAAGGCTGAAAACTAAAGTAAAGTTTAACCAAATGATATCATTAGGATTTAATGGGAATGTACATGTTAATGTAAGTGCTGCAATAAAATTATTAATGCATGATTAGTGTCAATGTGCATATAGCTGAAATAGTAGGACTTGTGTGCATGCATTGGTGATTAAGTGAGATGGGGTGGCTTATAAGTGTTGCATTATAAATATGGACAGTGATATAGAAGTATCCATTTTAGTCATAGTAGCTCATAATCATCATGTTAGAGTATTAGCATAAGGAACTAGAGTGTATGTTTTGAGTCAAGATCAAGGTTGGTTGTATGTAATTACTTGAGTTGACATTCATGCTTAAGGTAAGGGCATATGTACATAAACATCATGCATATGTAAAAAGCTTCAAACTCATGTATGTGTTAAGGAGAATATGAAGTATTATGCATATAGTTATTTAGGTTGATTGTAATGTTGCATTGGATTCCTAGATGGTGTAACTGTTATGGAAGTGCATTTCAAGCTTAGCTAGTAGTGATTGAGCATTGTAGTGGGTTGTATTCACTAGGAGTTTTAGAGGGCAGTAGTAATAGAGTGCCTTATGGGAATTACCATGTTGGGTAGTATGCATATGAGCACTAATAGTTATGTTCCATAGTAATGTTAGATCATTAGGTGCATAGAGGTGCATTGTTATGATGATGGTAAATTAAATATGCTAATCATAAAACACAAATAATGTTGAACTAAGTAGTGGATCCAATGCCCTAGGGAGATTATGAAAACATGTAAACGTGATTTTTCTTGCGTTAGGAGCGTAATACATCAACCATCAATTAGACATTTAACCTTGAGATGAAACTATTAAACCAACTTAACAGTTCAATGCCTTAATTGAGTAAGATGCAAACCTCATTAGTGAACAAAAAAAAAATTCCACTCTTTTAGGTAAATTGTTGTAAGTTTCCCTAGGGTTAATTGACAGGCGCTACAACTGTCATTGCTAAACAACTGAAAAACCAACCACAACACAAATACCCATAACTCAATCAAATCTTCATGCGGACCTCTGAAAATTGCATTGAATCATCTATACACAACCTTCTACAAACCCTTTAATCTGCAAACTCTAATCTTCAACATGCTAACTACACTACACAAACTAATTCACTAAACTTCACTGCATCATTGTCACAGACAAAGAAATATGTTGACATCAATGACAATACATCTCTTAGATATCTCTCAAGCATATATTTGCAGCATACTTCCAACAATCTCCAACAATCTCCCCAAACATCCAACACCCTCATCATTCAATGGACACAAATTTATTATCATCGCCATCGAGTATTTTACAAACTAGATAGAAGTCATCATGTTAACCTACATCACTAGTAAACAAATTACCAAGTTTATCCTACAATACATCATTTTTTGGTATGGTTTTCCCTTTCAATTGTTAATAAAAAACATTTGTAAATTTTATATTGAGATTTTACATTAAAAAATGATTAAACCATCTATATAAAGGATAAGGGTTTACATGAATGTGCTAAATGACATTTAATTAAAAGATAAGACACTAAAATTGAGAGTAGTATTTATCTTTCTAATTGTGGATTCATCATATGTTTTTATAGGAAATATATACATAGTTTTGATCATGTCGTTGATTAGAAAAAAAATTCTATTGAGTTTGTGAATTTCAATTTAAACAAAAAAAAAAGAGAATCATTGGAAGAGATACAAATCTTGTATAATAAAATCAAAGTGAAATAGATTTACTATGATATTGACAATGATACATCCTCACTTATTTAACTAATTATTTTTTGTGAGTTATTATGTAAATTCAACTTAAACTATTGAGGACAATAGCTAAATTACAAAGGGAGAAGTGTTATGAAACATTTTCTCCAAAGTGAAAAAAAAGCTATGTAAGTAAGGGTGATAGAAAAATAAAGGATAATATGATCCTTTGGTTAAAATGGAGAATACAATTGAAGCATATTTACGAACTCTTTAAAAGGTGTGTGTGTGTGTGTGTGTGTGTGTGTGTGTGTGAGAGAGAGAGAGAGAGAGAGAGAGAGAGAGAGAGAGACAGAGAGACAGAGAGAGAGAGAGAGAGAGAGAGAGAGAGAGAGAGAGAGAGAGAGAGAGAGAGAGAGAGAGAGAGAGAGAGAGAGAGAGAGAGAGAGAGAGAGAGAGAGAGATTGTGTTGGTTTAGAAACCATCCCTTGAGGTTATATAAAGTAGTTTTTGAAACTTGGAAAGGGATATGGTGATCACTCAAGGAAGAAAAAGGTAGTTTGGAGGGCTATGGGCATTTGAGAGGGGTCACATAGTCTGTGTGCAACTCAAGGTACAAGGTACACATGAGATTGTCTTGGGGTCACATTGTCTATGTGCAAGTGGGCATATGTTGTATTTTTACATGTTTTCAAGGGTGTGCCATAACTATGAGGGTCAGTACCACTAAAATATTTCTAGGATGAGAGTGACATTTCCGAGTGTTGTAATTGAGATAAGTACAAAACTTATTATTATGAATAAATGAGATAGATTTGATTTGATTAAATTATATATATATATATATCATATTTGTAATGTTACATGTTAATTTATATATCAATGATGGTGTTCATAATGTGCTTAGTCTTCAACCGACTAATATTGATAAATAAACCTTTTTGTTCATTCTCTTAAAACTCAAATAATAATAAATCCGCTTCTGTATAAAAATAACTTTGATATATTAAATCTTTCCAATCTATTTCTCTGATAAAAGTAATGTTAAATTTTGCTATCAAAACCAAATTAGATTGTAGTAATTATACCCATGTCATTTGGTTTAAGATTATTTTTTCTTTCACTGAAGGTGACAACTTTGATTAAAGAGATTTTGTGCTTGAATCATGTCATATTCACATGTTAAGTAAATACTTAAAACACTCACTCAAGTAAAAATACAAAATTCAAAATGTATACTTTTGACCATTGCAACATCATTCCTAAAAAATCACCTAATAAAAAACCAATTTACTTAACAAAACAACCGATCTTAAAAATATTTTTATTAATAAAAATACATGTGGATGGAAAAAAAATTATTGCTAAGAACTTACTAAGTATTTAGCAATGCATATAAATCAAAGGTGAAAATGTTAAAATAATAAATTAAAATACTAAAATATTTTGCATAATTAAAATACTTAAAGCATTTACATAAAATGATCTAAAATAAAATTCAAAATTCAATATATAAAATTTTGACCTTTATGACGTCATTTCTAAAAATTTATCTAATTCATATAATAAAAAATGAAAATTGTATTAATAAAAATATTTATGAATAAAATAATTCTATGACAACATACACAAGTGAAAGATGAAAATATTAAAATGTTAAAATATTTTACTTAATTAAAACACTTAAAACATCCACATAAATGCAAAATACGGAATATATACTTTTGACCCCTTTAAAATCATTCCTAAAAATTTAATAAATTCACTTAATGAAAAGATCATTCCTAAAAACATTTTGTTAATAAAATACATATGAATGAAAGAATTTTGTTATTAAAAAATCATTCCTAAATACATTTTGTTAATAATATACATATGAACGAAATAATTTTATTCTTAAGAACTTAAATGTTTAGCAATATCCACAAGTAAAAGGTAAAAATATTAAAAATGATAAATTAAATTGTTAAAATATTTTACATAATTAAAATAATAAAGATCATCTTGAGATGACATATTTTAAAATGAAATTCTAATTAATTTAGAAAAATAAATTGTATTTCTGTATAATTGTTTTGTATAAAAATATATTATTATTTTCATTCATAACATAATGAGATGTTGACATTGTTGTCATCAAGGTTCAAACCTGCACTTACTATTATGCCCTCGTCAATCTATTGTATTCACAAATTTGAACATTTGCATTGGAGTTGTGCACATGCATGTTGATTGTTAGTGTGAAAGAGGTATTTTTTCGTCACCTAGGTACTAATCTCACATTTTATTTAAGTTTACATATGTCTTAAAAATCTTTCTAAAAGTCTTAATTGTCATGTGACTTTATCCTATCACATTTCTTATTTCATTGGTTATTTAATATTTATTATGTTAGTTGTCTCAAGTCATAAGATTAAGACGCATGTCATAATCTTATGCAATCACGTGTTCACTTTGACCTATATAACCAAGAGGTCTGCTTTTGTAATCTTAATTCATGTTTTTTCAATCTATCATCTCCATCCCGCATAGGATAGCATTGTTCTCTCATTGCTGATCTCTTTTGTACTTTCATGAAATGTCTAGATCTTAAGGGTTATAATCTTCAACCAATTTTATATGGTATAAAACATTCTATATCAACTCTTACAACAAAGACTTTATACTCGTAAACTCTCATTAGACCAATGTGCTCACCACCTTTATGCTACACTCATGCAGGTTTGGATCATTTGGACTATTATAGCTCAACTAGTTAAGTACAATTAATGAAGATGATGGTATGTCCGTTGACTACAACATCCACTAAGATGCAAACCTTTAGAAATGTGACTGGGCTAGACTCACTCCCTAGATAAAAGCACTTTGACAAAGAAGATCTACCTCCCCATCTAAAATGTGGTTGGGCTTGATTCAATCCCTAGATAGAAGCATTTAGACAAAGAGGATCCACCTCCCCATCTAAAATGTGATTGACACAATTTAATCTCTAGATAGAAGCACTTTGACAAAGAGGATCCACCTCCCCAGATAAAATGTGATTAGGTGCAATGCATTGCCTAGATAGAAGCACTTTGACAAAGAGGATCCACATCCCCATCTAAAATGTGATTGTCCACCTCTCCATCTAAAATGGGATTGGGCTTGATTCAATCCCTAGATATAAGCACTTTGACAAAGAGGATCCACCTCCCCATCCAAAATGTAATTGGGCTCGATTCAATCCCTAGATAGAAGCACTTTGACAAAGAGGATCCACCTCCCCATCTAAAATGTGATTGGGCTCAATTCAATCCTTAGATACGTGTCTATGAATTAATAGAGATACCAATATCTATATAATCCAATTGTTTTCGAAAATCTACAAGATGTAACTGCTGAAATGTTTATCAATGATGGACCATTGACTGATAGGATATGTAGTTGATAAATATTAGATGGGAGGGACTAACCAAAGGAATAATATGTCAACTTTTAAAAGCCGTATAACCTAAGATTTTATACAATTAAGAGCGACATATTGGTAATCCCTATCACATCAATCAATCAAATGCATGATTATTATACTGTGACTGTATAGAAACAGAAATGCATAATTCAATTACTCTGATACAACAACACTGAAATCAAACAAACAATCCATTACTTGAACTGAGAACCAATGTTTTCACAGTCCAGAATACTGAAACACATCGATAAATTCAAAGCACTCTCTATTACTAAAACTTCGAAATTCAGCCATTACAACATACCCATAATTTCTGATAAACAGATGACTGGTCTTTTCCTTGGATTTATTGCCATTAACCACCATTTTTGTACAGAAAATACCAAACAGAAACACATTATGACTGCCCAAATGATTGAATTTCTTGAACAGAGCCTCCATTAACGGGATTTCAACAGCACCCTCTTGATCCATCTGCCAAAGCGGAATTTTGATTTGTGGGAAGGTTGAGGCATGGTGGCATCTCCAGATCTCTGAGTATGAAACATAGACATGGGTGTCTGGATTGATCCTGTGCTCCTGCTGTGGAACAGAGTAATGGGCTCAGGATTTGAACAGGGCACCTGCTTCTCCATAGACGAAATGATGGGTTTGGAGTCAATCTCCCCAGGATTCGAACCCCTGCCCCATACAATTCCAGAGGAGCCCTGCCTTCTGAATGAAATGTCCGATCTCCTCAAAGAAGCTGCAGCCATAGGAAGGAGGAATTCCTGATTGTTTTCCCCTCTTTCATCACCTGCAAATATGAATGAAAAAAACAGAGGACACGTTTAAGAGAGTCCCTATAAAATGAGATGTGTGACGCGAGTTGTTGTGACGTGTATTGGAGGCATTTGTACAAGTGGCGAACCAGAGAAAATGGCGGGGTTTGTATTTTGTCTGTTATGCTTGGTTTCTTATCTAGGCAAGGGATCTGTCATTTGTACAAAGCTAGCTAGCTAGCTATCAACACTTTTTATGAAAAGATTATATATTAAAATAGATAAAAATTATATTGATGATGTTTCTAGAGAATATAATGTATTGGTAGAGTCGAAAAATGATTCTGATGTTTGCTTTATTATATAGATTTTGTTGGGGAGAGGGGTCAATAGATAGAATCTTATTAGTCGTCGATACAAATGACAATTAGGAATCAATTGGTAATCATATGATTGTGTTTTTCTTATGCTAAAGTTTCAAAAGTATTTTTTAGTATTAATGTTGTAGAATAGAGGAATATTGTTATTTTATAATATGTTGTTAGGTTATGTTGAATGAAAAAGACAATTCTATGTCTTACTTGGAATTATTTTACATTAGATTTTCGTTCTTTTAGTTTAATAGGACCACTGAGCTTCATTTGTTTATTATTTTGCTAAAGCTTGAATTCATGGAGGGATTGTCATTCGTTTACCTTGCATGAACCTGTCAATGATGACTTGACTTTTGATATGACATGAGTAGATAAGACATCAAGATACGAATCGACTAGGAATCACATGATTGTGTTTTTCTTATGCTAAAGTTTCAAAAGTATCTTTTAGTATTAATATTGTAGAATATAAAAAATAATAGTTATTTTATGATATGTTATTGTGTTATGTTGAATGAAAATACTATTTTATGTCTAACTAGGAACTATTTTACACTAGGTTTTAAGTCATTAGTTTTAGAGGATCAATGAGTTCTACATTTTATTTATCATTTTGTTGAAGCTTGAATTCATGGAATGGTTTTCATGCTTTTATCATGTATGAATACATCAGTGACCTAGCTTGACCTTTTATATGACATGAGTAACCAAGACATCAAGATATGCTCTTTGAGTTGCACTAAAGCATGTGCAACCCCAATCTAAGAACACCACAAAATCATAGTAAAAAATATTAAAATTGATGCTCTAAAAAACCAACACTGAGTAGTCAAAAATTGGAAGTGATAGGTATATGGTTTGTTAACAAAGCATCAATCCTCATGCATGGTGCAAAGATAATTTTGCTTTCATAGCTCTAATTTTTCCATGAATCATTAGTAGGGGTAAAACTCAAAAAAATCAACCTACTTAGTTATGCATGAATATTTTCAAAGGTTTACGATACGTCATTCAAGACAAGTGGTAGGTTAGAAAAAAAAATTAAAAAAGTTTTCATTAAAAATAATATTTTTTTGGTGAGAAATGAAAATTGTTGGATGTTGAACTTATGATACACTGCAGATACTATGACTTTGGTGAATGCTCTTGGGGTAGATTTGAATGCGAACAATGGTGGCTTTGTCAGGGCTTCTCTCAAAATAGGCATTCAAGCTCATCACTGTCTATGAAAGGGGTTTCTGAGCATTCATGGGAGAAGACGGGTTTTGCATAGGCAGAGGGGGATTATGGTGGGAAGATTCAATGGAGAGAAAGTGCAGGGAAAATGGAAGCACGGTTGAAGGCCTAGAAAATCCTCATGACCAGGTGGATGGGATGGATCCTTTGAGGAATATTGGCTCTAAGCATGAAGATTTGCCTATGCCTAGACCAAAGGGGAAATTTTGGGGGGCAGATTAGGAAAAGGAAAAAAGCCCTTGCATGCCAAATCATGGGCTTTATCCAAATTCTCGGCCACTTAGATGTGCCACTATGTAATGCTGCACCAAGGAACCCTAGAGGATTAGAGAAAATTACACAAGGACTACATTGAATTTTTTTTTAGAAGTAAATAAGTTACACATATGAAACACAACCAAGGACATATTAGGTTAACTTGTTGAAATTTAACAATGCACCTGTAGAAGACTAAACACCTGAAACATTGACTAAACATGGGGAAATGTCTCCAAAATCATAGGAAAAGATCGCTAAGGTTCTAGGGTTATAAAAGACCATACCCAAAGCTACAAGACTTGGTTCAACAAACAAGACCACCTACTTGGTCCTAGGTGTTATTGATGGGCTTCAACAAGTACCAACTTGCACTCGAACACCATCAACATCGATCAACCTCACTCTAAACCATCATAAGAAACCTCTAAGGGTTCCCAAATGTCACTACCTTTGCAACTGAACTGGAGTCAAACAAACACTCCAAGATCCCAAAAACCTTGTTGAACTAAACTACGGGACTAGATGACATCATAGGACTATGGTGCCAACTTAGGACTATGGTACTAACATAGGAATATAGCACTAACATAGGAATATCTTAAGAACTTGGGACAATGATGAGAACTTAGGATGTTGATAAGAATTTTGTATGATGGTGGGAACTTTGTATGATGGTGGGAATTTTGAACAATGGTGAGAAATTTGGACGAATGCACTAAAAAAAAGGACTAATACATGAATTACAAATGTCCCGAACTCACTTAGGTGTCCTAAAATCATGCCAGTGTCCTCAACTCACATTGGCATCCCCCAGACTGGTAGACTCGCGATATCGTCCTCTAAGATGTGCATCCATCTTGATCAATGAGCTTCTTGATTGGAAAATTGGGACCCCAAAACAGCCCAAACCCCTTGGTGAAGTCAAAATATCCATACAACACTCGAATCAAGAGAATCAGATGAAAAGGCACAAAAACAAGGCAAGTGTCTCTGAATTAGTAGGAGACACCTACAAGACTTGTCAGGAAGCATGTGAACCCTAAGTGTATCCAATCCATCGTAAACTTCCTTAAACCTTCACCAACATTCTTAGGGATGTCCAAGACACCTCAAAACAACATTGGGATACCTTAGAACTCCTTTTTTATTATCTTGAATGAGTTTAGAATGACTCCACTAAACTACTCCAAAATTGAGAAGAACACAAGATAACATTGGGAGATGACTAAAACAATCTTCAAATATACTATTGAGATACATATACATTCACTTTAGAGGACCAATTGAAGTGTTCATATGATACTATCATAATGCAACATTGAAATCACAAGATAGAGAATGCAATGCATTCATGTTCGATACCAACACCAACGCACACAAATATACTTAACTACATACATCATTCCTTTATTATGTTTTGCTTCATAGAAGGGTCTATTACACATAATTATATGATAAAAATGAATAGGACATTATTCCTCAAGTGATACATACACATGAAGTAGAATGAAGTAGAGTACATGAGAGAAAGATAGAAGGAGAAGAGGTTTGATGTTGGGTCTCTAGTCCCCAACAATCATTTGCAAAACCACCTAACCATGCAGTGTTCATAAGACCACCCCACCGTGCTATGGAGATGAACACATGGCCCAAACATAACAAGAATAGAAAACACTCAGGGAAGAGGGTTTACACACAAGCCATTCATTAAGTATTTACATGGCAAGCACAAACTCAAAGAAAATGACATCATTTTCAAATAGAGTACAGTACATCTTGGGTGCTACTCAATATATTATGGGATTAGGTGATAAGAAAAATAATAGGTAAGTGTCATCGAGTAGTAGAGATAGCTCATGTGGGTCAGATGATCCTCTTATGTAAACGAGAAGCCCACTATCACTATGTCATCTCTCATGGATAGTCTCAACTTTCCAGCTCATCTCAAGCCTAAACAAATACTTAAGCATTGGGGGAAACACACATACTAAGATATACTCATCTCATTGTTACATGTTTGTCACAAATCACTTTTCACATTACTCCCAATGAGCCAATTGAATGGTTACTTATGGTCAGTTTCATATTTGGAGCCACTTACCAATCGTCCCTGTCAGCTACACCCCAGATTCATCTTTCTCTTCGTGAACACGAAAACTCAAACTCATTTCCTTGATTAAACACAATGCATCAATCACACTTGATCACCATTATGCACATTTACAATTATCTCCATTACTCACAACATGAACATCAATTCATTACCACCTTATAATAAATAGATCAAACATCAAAATAAACTTCAAATCAATTTGAACATGCTAAATCGACCATTCCACATTGTATTCTACCATCCAAGCACATTGCCACATTCATATATAATTTTCACCATTCACACACATATTCAATCTTCAAATGATCATAACTAAATGAAAATGGACTCAAATTGAGTCATACAAGAAATCTTATATATCAAATATGTCCTTTTACATTATCTCATGCCATCAAAACACTCAAATTTTACTTTTATCATTTTTCTATTTTCTCTCACAAAATTAGAAACATGGGCATCCACCATTAAGGGAGCACAAAAATTGAAGAATTTTCAAACTTAAGAAAAAATAAATCGAGACATACCATTTAGGGTCTTAGGTACCCAACACTTCATTTCCAATTTAAAATCATCAAAATACCCTTTCCAAATCAATTTTATTATTATATCATTTTAAAAAGTAATTTCCACAAGTTTTTCTCACAAATTAATTTCTACTCACTCAAATCAATTGATTCCAACTATAAAAACACTAATTTTTTACTCTTTTTTTTTTTGCAATAATTCTTAAATCAAAAGATGAAGATATGAGGGATATATGAGAAACCCTGCCTCATTTTTCCCAAAAATAAAATTGGAGAGAACTCCCAACATACCAAACAAGAATGCAAATCCCTTGGATAGCTTGAAGGCTTCCCAATTCCTACTCCAATGCATCAAATCCCACAAGAATCCATCCACAATCCATTCCAAACTTCCAATTCCAAAAACCAAGCATAGATATGGTTTTGTCCTCCAAAAATTGACCAAGTATGAAATGACACACTTTTTTTCCTTTTTAAAATGTCATTGCCTTCACTTTTTGAAAATAATTAAAATAAATAGATAGTTAAAATCCATTTTGTAATTCCCAAAGGAACCAATTCCACTAATCATGTAATGCATATTAATAAGAGTATAAATACACTCTATCAAGCTCTTTTAACTATTAAATAATCATTTACGCTATAAACTCCCAATTTCATATTAAATTGCATTAAGTGAACACACACTTCCTTTTCACCCTTGATTAAACCTAGAACCCAAAACACTCACTTAAACCTTATTTTATTTTACCAAAGCATAAAATATTTCATTAAAACTCAATTAACCATAATTAACTATTAAATCACATAAATCACTATTTAAACCATAAACTCATATCAGTAATAAAATTTACACAAGATGAACATTAACACAAAGACACTCTTTATGGGGTATCCCCAAAGGGTCAAGGTCACAAGACGCTACCAAATGGCAATTGTTAGGGTATAATGCATGTATCATCATAGGCAAATCACACTCAAATGAGTACGATGGATAAGGTTTAAGGGATTTGGCTAGTGTGTCATGTTTTGTTAACCACCATCAGGGCACGCTTAGACCTATGGAGCTAGGTGGAGTTAATACCCTATCTTTGATTTTTGCCTCCAAAAAATTTCTTCCCTAGATAACACTTCATTATATTCTTGATTTAATCATTTTTCTTCCTCAAAATTGGCTTCAGTCATTCCATTTTTAATAACTCTTAAGTGAAGCACTTCTAATTCTCTTCCAACTAAATCTTTTCCATAAAAATATTTTTAAATGCTCTCTATTCCACCTCTTTAAGCACTCCTTTATGTATTGGAGCTTCTTGAATAAAATAAAGGCCTTATTGCTAGTTCTAACTGGAGCTGCGTTCCACCATCCCTCAATTAAATATTTGAAGTCATCAAGTCATAACTATATCTTTTCAAACTTAAAGAGGCATCTTGAGGAACAAAATCATCCTAAATTACCAAGCTAATGGAATAATGATCTGAACCATGTAATGGTGTGTGAGGTCATTGGTGACACAACTTGCACCATTTAATTCCTTTTTTATATCGAACCGAGTGTGTCTTAGAGTTGTATGCAATAAGGACAGATTAATATTGGGGGGGTTCTTGCATTGAAAACAATGACTTTTGTTCAGTCATGCTCCGTCAGGAGCTCTCAAGATCTCTTTCTAAGACTGAATTCCATACTAATGATATTTCTTGATCTTAAAAATCAAGAAGACTAACTCTATCCTAAAGAGGATTCTGGTGTTTTCGGTGAGGTTTAGACAGAACTCAATCATGACTTTCTCATGGAATCATCTCCCTATAATACCTAAAACACATTTAAACTTCCTACGAATTCAAATCCTATTTTAATTGTTGAAAAAGTAAATCTAATATTACTTGCAAGAAAATGAAACCTATTTTATGTTTTCAGTAAACCAAAAATATATTCTACTAAGTATTTAAAATAAACCAAATCCCATGAGTAGATCTGATAAAGCTTTTGTCCTTATCTTTTCTTTAATCACCATTGCCATTAGAAAGTACTAGGCAACTAAAATCCATTAACTGATAAACTTTAACTAAACTGATTAACTATGAACTGAAACTTACTCTAATGCCTTCAATTTCTAAAGAGTTATTGCATGCAAATAAATGACTATGAATTGCAAATGATTTTCAATTTTCAAGGATTACCATAAACTTACAGAAAGGATTGTAACAAAATTAACATACAGAACTAAAATCATAACAAAATTAGACAAGGATCACCTCCCTTTGGTCGAGCGGGCCCTGCTCTTCCTCTGGTGGGATCCGTGACACAGATATTTCAAATCACCTCAAATTTTCATTGCAATTAACTTCCAGAAGGAAGTAAAACAAGTTTGAAACTACAATCAGAAGACTCTAAACTGATGGCTAACTTACTATCTAACTAGATTTATGTTGAAAGCGATGGGATATATACATATCCTTATTTGAATTTAAATACAAAATTACCTTCTTAACCGAGTAATGACCATTAACCTAACTACGGAGGATTTTACACTACATTTAATTACTTCAAATGGTAGTTGAAGTTCAAGGAATAGTCGTTGAAACAATCTTGGAAAAAATTAGGAGTATCTTTCCAGCTAGAGCAGTCAGGAGTGGCCAACATTCCATGTTGGTTGATCATGAAGTTCATAACTCCTTGTCTGATAGTAACTTTCAAATATATCTAGGAAAATAGAAGAAATTATAATGAGAACAACCCTGAATATTCATCCATTCATCATTAATAAACACCAAAATGAAAGAGAGTCAGATTGCTCAGGAAAACGCCGACTTGAGGGAAGCGGCCAAGGCAATGATGCTCTTGGTGCAGAATGCAAAGGAAACCATGATGAGTTTTTAATTTTCTTGTAATGTTGGGCTTGGGGTCAATTTCTTGCTGGCCTCTTGCTGTCCTTTTCTCTGCTATTGGTTTTTCTGCTGGTCTTTTGCAGCTATTTTGTTTTGTTTCCTTACTGAATATCTTTCAAATGTAATTGGGTTTCAGGTCCCTTAAAACCTTTTTTTACTTAATCAAAAACACCAAAAGTAATACATTTAATCAAAACATATTATTTCTAATATACATTTTAATTAGCAAAGTATAACAGTAAAAAGAAATAAACATGCATGCATAAAGTTTGCCACCAAGCACATTAGTTCACAAACTATTAAAAGTTTTTAAGCATAAATTGTAATTAAAAGTATCATATTTTGAGCTCATCATGTAGTGGCAAAATCTTGGCTTCAAAGATCCAAACTCTTTTTCTTTAACCTTTATCTCTAGATAATTAAATAGCAAAATATTCACCACCCAATATCTCCTTGAAATTTTTCATAGTATATATTCTTTCTCTCATCCTC
Organism: Cryptomeria japonica; assembly: GCF_030272615.1. Taxonomy (NCBI): domain Eukaryota; kingdom Viridiplantae; phylum Streptophyta; class Pinopsida; order Cupressales; family Cupressaceae; genus Cryptomeria; species Cryptomeria japonica. The sequence continues at coordinate 275,253,118 of NC_081413.1, forward strand.
TCTATCCTAAGAAAGGATTAATACTCATCTCTTATGTAGATACTCTTATTGACTTATTTAGCAAGCGATTGATTCATTATTGAAGGGTTCACCTCTTCGTTGTGTCTTTTCATCATTAGGTCTAGTGATTTTTTATTATATAGTATAGGACTTTTCCATCCTTCTTCAATCATATCAATTGCTAAATTATTATGAAATTCCCTTATATCATCTTTCTATATATTTTATCCACTTTCCTAAACTAACCTTTTCATCATCTTCTCTTTTTGGAAACACACACTTTTACTTACTATGTTATCTTAAGTATTATTTGCTCAAATTTAGAGGTTCTGGTTTCTAAATTGGGTTGATAAGACATCAAATTCTTCATTAATTATGACCTTGATGTCAAACATATCTAGCTCAAAATATAGTTCGTGATTTAAGGTTTTATAGTTAAGCATCCTTGCTTCTATGCCTTAGCTAAGCACTAATACTTACAGGCATTAAATCTATAATGACTCCTTAAAATCCATCATATTATTTTATTTGATTTAATAATCTAATCAAATTATCTTTTACTCTTTTACTGTGAATAGTTATTTGCTCATATGTTTCGTTGTTGCAGGGATGCATACGAACTATTTATCCCTATATTGTTGGATTCCCACCACTTTGATAGCAATCCTCCTATTTTACTCAATCGAGGCTTTTGTGGTCTTCTTCATCCTTCTATGATATTTTTATTGTCTTTATTAGGTTTATTTAATCCTTGTTTATTCTTCCATATGCATCTCATAAACCATCTCAATTTTGTCAAAAAAAATCTCTTAATCTCTATCTATCTCCTTTCGCCATAGGTATTTTAGATTTAAAAATTTATTAATCATTTTATTCATTCCTAATGGATCCATAAAACTTTATTTAGCGGTTGCATCTTTTCAAGATCACCACATTCTATTTATCACTCTTCAAGTGCTTGACCCCTTTCACAAGATAAGACCTAGAGTTTGTTGTCGCACATCTCTTTTATGCCCTTAATACTCATTTTCCCAAAGTATTCCTTCTCACTAAATATTTTATTTTTGTAGTTCCCTTCTCACAAACCATAAAATTAGGTCCTAACATTGAGATCAAACATTGACAATAAAATACAAACCTAAACTATGGGTTAGTTATGTTAGATAAGTTAACCCTAGTTTGATGTAATAAGAAGGAATTTAGGATAGTGAGGTAGATAACATATGCAAAACACAAAGATTTACATAATTATACACATCCATGGACACCATAAGGTAGGTTTGTTAATATATTAATTTCATACTCTTATGCAATATATAATCTTTATAGCAAGCATATATATACACATCACATATGCTTGGATAGCATTTATTACAACTCTTCTTCTTCACATTACATCAATGTATCTTTCTTGTGGTGAAGTAGGATGCTTATGTATCCTTCGCCTAGTGTGGGAACATGTACCTTTGTTTATCCTTATATCATTTTCATCATTCAAAACATATTGTATGATTCTCTTTCATATTGCATTAGTATTTCAATGATTGCTTGTTCATCCTATTTGGAGTTCTTGACCTACCAACACCTCCTCTAACCAAGCCATAAAAATTCTAAAGGGAGAGATGGGGAGAAGAGAGACTAGGAATGTTCTTCTGGATATGTCATTGAATTTTGAGAACCTCCATGAAAGCATCATAGAAATCATAGTTAGAAACCAACTTAACATAGCCCATACTAAAGATGGTACAATCTTTCAAGGAAAATAAGCAAGATGTAGGGTCTAGGATAGTGGCCATAAACCATGTGTAGATAAACTAGGAACATACACTACTCACAAAAATCTATAATAAAGATTTGAATCCAAAAATTCCTTATTGGAAGAAAACATATTTAAACTATAATGATCCAAAACTCATTGAAACTACAATGGCTCAAAATTCATTGAATCGCAATTTTTTGATTGAAACAAAAAAATAAGACAACAAATATATTTTGAAAAAATAAAACGTATATTATTGTAATAGCTTACACCTCCCATTTTCTAACCCTTTTCAATGATGATTAATCCTAAATGTATTAAATTTCTCAATAATAGAATTTAATAAGTTCCTTTGGCTTAATTATTTGTATCTTGGGAACCTTTAGGAATTTATTACTCCAATGAACTAAAGAATTCAATATGGGAGACTTAGTATGGTTCAGGCGTAGACCCAATACAGACCAATAGTGAAACACTGATGCCCTCTGGCACGATAATAATCAAACATAACACAATAGAATATCAATGAAAGAAATAAAATCTTTAAATGAATTCAAACTCCCTATTTCCGATTTGTGCTTCCATTGTTCTTCTCCAAAATTGCATGGGTGGCTCTTAGGTATTGCACTGAAATTACTGCATAGATTGGCAATTTCTTTGAAGAGTGTGATCTAGCTTGAATTGAGAAAATGATGTGGTTTATATAGATTTTCATGAGAGATAGGGAGGGATTTTGAACTCAAGTCTTGATTGGGAGTGAACTGATTTAGATTGATCAATTAACAGAGTTGATTGATTTGTCAACACATTTGATTGAGTAGTCAACTAAATAGATTGGATAGTGGACTTAATAGATTAGTGAGTTGACTGGATACATGGATTAGATGACTGAATTGGTGCAAGAGCACCTAATTGACTTACAAGCCTCTATGAGGCCAAAATGTGACCAAATGTGTTTTGATCCATGTTCAATGCAAATGGTGTCAATTATGACCAAATGTGATGTATAAGGTCTTTAAGACCAATAATTTGTGTGTCAAGTCCTAATAAGTGTTGTTTAGGCAAAGTTGTTCAAAATTGTCAAATATTGTCAAGATGTCTTAATGATGTATTTTGGGTCAAAAATGTGATGTAAAGATGTTTTTCACCTATTTGAACCTATTTTGATAGATTTGAGGTCATGAGGTTGTCAAAAGTGAGAAGTTGCATTGTTGTCCAAAAAGTGTCAAAACTGACAATTATCTAGTTGAATAGGTAGTTGGAAAGTGGTTGGTCGATTCTCCATGAAGGGAAATGATATATATATTCTTGTAATGATCCAAAAAAAAAGGAGAGTTGTTCGTTGTATGTGTGGAAGAAAACAAAAACAAACATTTTTGCAATAAGACATATATGTTCCCTATTTTTGTGAGCAAAATCTAATTTTTTTCTTGGTTACAGCAGTTCGTACAAGATGGTTCTTGATTGGATTTAACTTGTATGTGATAGAGGAATTTTTTAAATCTCATTTGGGAATTGGTTTGAAGGTTTCATCCATATTTTATGCATATAAATTTGACTGTCCTAAAACTGTTGTAGAAGATAAATTTGTTGACAATTTTGAGGGTCATTATGTGGGAATAGGCTCATTCCACTTTATGTTCTTGTTGTTTCTTGTGGAATGAGTCTGAAACAATGTACTATAGCCTTTCATGTGGTTTTGGTTTGAGGGAAGAGTGAATTGGAGGGATGGTGATCATAAATTGGTGTGAAGTTGCATGTTGAAGAGTGCATAATCAGTGCCATGTATTAGTCTGAGAGTTTTCATTGAATGAGGATGGTATTTTATGTTGGATTATGTCTACATAGCTCATATGAATGGTGTTGGATCCTTTGGCTGGGTCTAGAAGTGTTTGTAAGTGTGAGATTTGGAAAACCCTAGGTTTGGGTCCCTAAAAACAAGGGTTTGATGCTTGAGTGGAAACTAGGCATGGCACCGCCCGAAACCTTGGAAATCTTTTGTTTTGAAACATTTACCAAGACTTTTTGTCAGTGTGGAGGTCTTGAGTTGTGATATAAGGGGTGTTCCTTTGGAAAAGTGGGCTAATTAGGCCCAATTTGAAGGTTGCAGAGTACTAGTTCTAAGAATTGGTCCAAAGAACCAATAGTTTAATTTCTGATATTTTGTATAGCTTGAAAATGGGTATTTGAAAACCTATTTTTTTTGTCAAGTGTTTTGGAAGAGTTGTAAGATAAGTTGGATTTACCCAATTAGGAGGGCTAATAAGGAAAAAGCCTATTTTGGACCGATCATGTCCTAAAGCAGAAACCTTATGAAAAGTGGGTACAAAACCTTGAGATAGGTTAATATGGATGTGTTAAAGGCCAATGAATGGGTTGGAAAGGCCTTGGGAAACGAAAACCCTGCTTGGAGCCATTAGGTGGAGCCTAGTGAAGGTAAGGTGAATCAAGAAGAGTTGAGTGTTGAGAGGAAGACCTTGAAATGTTTTGATATGGTAAGTTTGGACAAATAAATCTCCCTATTGGAGTTGTAAGTGAAGATGCTCTGCATCATGAATGGATTGGAGAGATAAGTGGACTGATTGATCAGTCAGAAAAGGTGATTTGGAGTGAAAATGGGAGATTGGAGAGTTAACTATTTAGATAACTAATTTGCTCAATCAGTCATGATTTCAACATGTGTTGTAGGATTTTGAAATTGAATTTGATTTTCATTTTCAATTTGGATTTGAATTTGGACTTTCAAATGCCGAAATGCACATGAAATTAACTGAAATTCAGATTTGGTGAAATGTTAATTTGATGATTTGGAATTAGATGAAATTAATTGAAATCCACATTTGGGGAATTGGAGGAATGAGAATTAATTTAAATAATTTAAATAAAATTATTTAAACACTAGAAATGGATTTAATTAAATAATAAAGATTATTTAATTAGGGAGTTAATCGTAATTAATTAAATAATTAATATTTAGAAAAGGGTTAATTGATTAATTAATTAAGGAATAGAAATTGAATAATTAATAATGAAGAATGATGATGATTAAGTCAGCCTAGAAGAATAATTAACTTAATTAAATAATAAAAGAGTTAATTAATTAGGACAAATAATTAGTGCATGATGAAAAAGAGATTTTTCAATGTCTACATTTGCTCCTCTTTGACACAATGTCGAGACGACGTTGTTTCAAAGAAAATGAAATTTTTGGGCCCCAGTATGCCTCGGTGATGCTTATAGTGTAAATATGCCCCCTCAAAAAAGTGGTCAAAAAATTCTAAAACTGAGACCATTTTTTTGATATCGTCGAACTGAGCAACTATGTGAAGTTTCATGCGATTTTGAGTTCGTTTGACTGTGCTACAAGTGCATTGAAGTTCAGGGGGACCGCAGCCATTGGAGAGGGAAAAACCCTAATTTTGATATATAAATAGTGATTAGGCCCTTTAATTAGCTCATTTGCATTCATTTGATTTTGTGGCGCTCTTCTTGATTTTAGTGCTTTCCTACAAATTTGGAGTGTGATGGTGGGCCACAGAGCGAGATTGCACTTGTCCGATCGAGTGCGTGCATATCAAAGATCGGTTGGCACTAGAGGCTGAGTAAGTTTTTCGAAAAATTTGCTCATTTTTGCCTGTTTTCTCAAAAAAAATCATGATGATGTCAAAGCAATTTTTTTAATTTATACGCAATTGCATATCGATATATTTGGAATTGATTATATCTGTGTGCATTTGATTTTAGTAATTCGCAATTGATAATTTGGGTTGCAATTGTGTTTTGTAATGCACACTTGCATTTAATAATTCGCACTTGATTTTAATGATGTGAAATTGATGTTAATGGTGCAAAATTGAATTTAATGGTGTGCACTTGACTTAAGTAATGTGCAATTGACTGTCTTCCTTATATATGATTTTCAATTGATGTGTTTGTGATTTTTTCAAAATTTATGAGTTGATATTTGTCATGCGAATATAGTGTCTAATATTTTCATTTGTTTCATCTTGTAGGCACATTACCCTATCCTTCTTGGTAGGAAGACAAGGTCAGAATGTCTTGAGCGTCGCTATGAGCTTATCGATGAGGAGACTACCTTGATCAAACATTTAGGTTTATATCACATACTGCACTTGTCGGAGGTTACAGCGAATAGGGCCATGATTATTGGTTTAGTGGAGCGATGACATTTTGAGACTTGTTCGTTTCACTTACCTACTAGTGAGGCATCAATAACATTGGAGGATGTGTGGCACATTCTACATATACCCATTCATGGCACCCGAGTTACTTTCGATTGTGATGATGGTGTTGTCGGGCTGTGTGAGTTGTTCGAGTGCTCAGAGGAGGTTTTATCCATACGGGGTCAATATGAGATCCCATGGGATGATCTTGATTATGATGACCTTACTGTCATTTTGTGTTCTGTTGTTGTTGGCTTACCCATTCATGATCGACAGACACATGGTTTCCCTATTGGATGGAGTAGAGTCATCTGAGACATGGTTATTGATAGACGTGTTTTTGCTTCGGGTCCATGCTTACTAGCCACTTTATATCACTAGATGCATGGTATTGTATATTTAGAGCAAAAATCAATTGGGTGTGGCATCACTTTGCTCCAGGTATGGGCTTAAGAGCATATGGTTATCTTGTGTCTGATGGTTCATGTTGATCTTGTTGATGAGCAACCATATGCTTATAGATACACCACTGGCATTAGGCATAGGGCGTTAGAGAGCACCCTTTACTGGAGACATCAAATTGATATACCACAGTATTTCTCTTGGAGACCATATCTTGATTGTCGTGGTTGGGCTGATGATGCACATCATTTACCTTATTGCAGGCAACAGTGTTATCTCATTGGTCGAGATGTTGGTAGACACAAGGTTATTGATATCCATCTTCCTGGTCAAGTACTCCGTTAGTTTGGGGAGGTATAGGGTGTGCCAGATGTGACAACTTAATTTGCTTGAATTACAGGAGATATTAGGGATTGGGGGGTTTGTGTACAACCTCATGTTTTTATTGCAGAGTTTGATTCTCTTTGGCCACTACAATGGATTGGTTTGTCGGAGTTGCAGATCCTAGTGCCACACCACAATATGATGCTTGGTGGGTACATCATATTCTAGTACCTTTGACAAATCCTATGATTCCTATCTCTCCTCAGCAGATTCAGCATAGGAGGGCACAGGGAGGTAGAGGGAGAGGGAGAGGGAGAGAGAGAGATGGTGGAGACCGAGATGGTGGAGGTCAAGATAGGGGAGGAGGGCAAGGTGGGGGTCAGATTGGTTTGAGAGCAGCAGTAGCAATAGTAGAGGCAGAGCGAGAGGATAGTGAGGGTGATGTAGACATCGGTGGAGATACCGAGTCTGTGAGTGACTCTGACCAGGATGGGAGTGAGAGTGATGATTCTGAGACAGGATCATCTAGCAGTGGAGGGAGTGATAGTGGGGATGGTGGTGGGTAGGACATTGAGATGCCCCAGGTTGGAGATGTACCAGTTGCAAAGGGGGGTGGTGAGGAGGAGGGTTAGGATGAGCAGGTTTTCAGAGCTTAGATTAGGAGCTTAGAGGATCTAGTTGTCACATTGCGATAGCGTCGGATGGATGATAGGGAGCAATTCTGTAGAGCGTATGGTGCTTTAGAGGCAGAGAGAGATCAGATTGTGGGAGAGAGGGATAGGGATATTGCAGATAGAGATCATCTCCATTGAGAGAGAGATGATGTAGTGCAGAGGGAACAGGTGGTCATGGATGCGTATGATTAGTTGTTTGGCCCAGGGACTCATGAGTGGAGACAGACAAATAGATTTTTTACTACTACTCAGGAGGCTACATATTACAGATAGGCATATGAGAGAGTCGTTCTTGAGGATTAGAGGGGGCCTAGCTATCAAGATTATAGATCTTGGAGTGGGTCCAATAAGGATACAAGTCGATGGATGAGCAACAGAGGCATGATGGGTCCTCCTAGGGCATCATCAGGTCATCTTGGGGCGAGATCGAGCAGACAGGATCCACCTGGGGATATGGGCAGTGTCGACTAAGACAATTAGTCTTGTATTTGTTATGATGTATTCTGACACTTTTGAGATATATATGATATGCATTTTGACAACGTTCTACATGCCTTGTGTTATTTCTATGATGTATGTTTCTATGCGATGTGGATATTTGATGTATTGTGTGTGTGATGCATTCTATGATTCTAATGGATTATATTTTATGCAATGTGATGATATAATGGTGAAACTAATGAAATCTAGATGCTTTTAATCTTTAGTAATAATGCAAGTGAATCTAAGTAACATGAATTTAAGTGATAATGCAATCTAATGAACTTAAAATGATATGCAACCTATATGAATGTTTTTTTTTTCTTGTGACAAAATACATTGTTGATTGTGCCTCTTGAGTTGGAAGAAGTGTCAGTAAGAAAGATAGATTTGGAAGAGATGATGAAGAGATAGTAGAAAAAAAAGAATCAACTATGTTAACTTTGAAATAAAAATTGATATGAAATGATAGGATTGATAGTGATGAGTACTCTTCTTTGCCTTATTCATAGTACAATACGTTATCATCATTGAGCCTTATTATGTAACAAAGAAGCTTAGTACACCGAGGTATAAGGAACTAGGATGTATAGATATCTCACTACAAGAAACAAACACGTAGCAGACAAGGAATGAACCCTCCATTATGGGAATTACACTAGGGGTCAAGGTGTGTGTGGCATTCACAAGATAAATGCTCCTATCGCAGACACCCACTAGAGCAATTACACTAGAACTTCATTGGTTCACACCACAAAACAAAAAACAAAGTAAAGGATCATTCCCATAATGGCTCCTCTAGTCACTTTTTGAACATCCTTGAATAGCATAGAAACATGATCTTCGCCAATTGATAAAAGATAAAAACCAAATTAGACAAAACTCAACAACTAAACTGACTGTGCCTTTGCTTTGATTTGTTTGATGTGATGGTTGATAATCTCTGGTTTCAGAAGTTTTGGACCTCATTTAAGACCGATCTGTCAGGTTTTGAGTGAATTTGATTTTTTTTAAGACATGATAATGATCACGTTGATGTGGATATCGGCAATTGATAAGACTTTATCAAGTTGGTTGCAGATGTTTGATAAGATAGTCATATCCTTTGTTGAACTTTGTGTGAACTGTTTGCTGGATATTGTTGGCATTGTGTTGTCATTGATGTCAACCGACATGGTGGTCATTGATGTCAACCAGTATAACTGTCATGGATGTCAAATGGAAGTGTGTGTAGTTGAGGTCAGTCGGTATGCAAGCTAGAGTCACTGGTATACATGTTGATGTTGGGAGTGAAAAAACCAGTACCCAGTGAACAAGTTAGTAGACATGTTGCTACTAACTAGTAAGATGATGACTGGTAAGACTGTAGAGTGAACACGCCACCGGTATGCTAGTCTGATGTCATCTAGCAGGACTCCCACCAATAAATGATGTTGTCCCTGGATGAAGAGAAGACTGAACAAAGTATGTTGGCTGAGGATTGTAAGGAAGTTACATCTTCCCAATAACAGGTAAGTCACACCATTAGCCAGCAAGTGACATAGATCCTCTCCCACCAGTGATTGGCAGATTATGAGCCATTGTGTATCTACCTCCACCAACTGGATGGTAAGTGTGAGATATCATATGCCTTCAACATGAGAAACTAGAGATGTGCACTGGATCAACAAGAGGATGGATGATGAGTTGCTAGGAAAGAAAAGAGAGAGTAAGTAGTGAAGTGTTTTCCATTTAGGAAAACTGGTTGAGACGTGAATCGGTCATATGAAGAAGAAGGTATGTGGTAACATCTGTAGTCATGGATCTACTCTGGGATGTTCATATTAATCGAAATGCAGATGTAGATCAGTGCAGGATAGTGGAAGATTGATGGATTGGTGCCATCAAGGATACAACCGTTATGTAGATAGATGTATTGTCAACCGGTAAGAGAGCCAAGAGGCAAAGTGAGGTGCTCTCAATCAAATGAAAATGCACATGGTGAGTCACCCTAGATACCTGTTGAGGACCGATATGTGTGATGATCGGGCTAACATGATCCACCAACACAAGGAAGGTGAAGGCATTAAGGTTAACTAGTAAGGCAAGATAAACCGACAGGGTTAGAGAACCGGTAGGCAAAGATGGACCAATAGTATAAAGAATACACCGGTTGTGTGTTATTGGTCGGTGACCAAGTATGACCGACATAGTGAGCTAAGGTGAATGCTGACAAAGGTGCCACGTGGATTCGAGGTGGCAAACATGCATGAAGTGGTAGATGGAGTGTGCACTGATGAGGTAGTTATAGAGTCGGTCGGCATTAAATGAAGACCCCAAAAATCATGGGATGTGTTGCAGAGGTTTGCAGCTCGAGGAAGGTCAAATGAGGAGATTGATGGCATGCACTGATTGATGTAGAGTGCTCGGGTTTAGATCAAAGTAGGTGATGCAAACCGTCGGACCATTTATGGTGATTGACGAAGTGCCAAGCCAAGGCACAGTCTGTGTTTGTTAAATATAGCAAATGTGCTTTGGAAGAAAGGAGATATGGTGGTGATGTCTGATTGCTTGCAGGTTGTCGATCTTTGTGTAGAACAAGATTTGATTAGATCCGATACTCCTTGTGATCGATGGAAGAAACCCTAGCACACCAAAGTTCAAACTCAGGTTTTGGTGGGAATGCTCAGTTATATATGTGCACGTCAAAGATGAAGATTGATTGATGTTGCCAAAAGGTGCGATGCCAGTTGAAAGAAAAGAGTTCTAACAAAGAATTGATCTAAATATGAGAGTGAAGCAACTGAGCATTTGGAGGTGCAACCGGTAAGAGGTTTTGAAAGTGGTTTAACCTATAAGGCCAAGGTAACTAGTAAATTGTTATAGAGTTTAACAGTAGTATAAACCAGTAGGGTTTGCACCGGTCAGAAGGAAGCAGAGAGAGTGAAGCATGCAGGGAGAGTGTTGAAGGAGATCTAGCAAGGTGTAGAATAGAGTAGGGTTTAACTGGTACTGTGGAAGTCACTAATAACCAGGTACAAAGACAGACAACTGGTAGAGCCTGATCTGGTAAGGTAGCAGCAACAACAAGCAAAGAAGAGAGAGGAAGAGAGTAAGCAGGGATCAGACAAGGAAGAGGCAGTACGGGTGATAGGAGTGAACTGGTAAGGTAGGGGAGTGTGAACCGGCAGAGAGGAGGTAGAGTGGAAGACAAACAATACTATCGGTAAATCTGAGTAGGAGAGAAACCAGTAGAGAGAGATTATTTGCAGAGGTTACAAAACTCATTTATAACTGGGATACAAATATTGTACTATTTTGATATAAAGTATTGTTATCACTAAGTTGGATCTCGGTGCAAGGGTTGGATCCCATAAAATAGTAGGGATTGGTGCTCCTTGGTTTGGTGCCCTAAATCAGTAGGGGTGGTGCTCCTTGGGTTGGTGCCCTAAATTTTGTAACCAGTGTTTTCATTGTGAGGTTGGAATGGAGCAGTAGACTCCAACAGATTTTCTCACTGAGGTTTTTCCCATCTTGGGTTTTCCTCATATATACTAATGTTATGTGATGTCCCTTTGTGTGGTTGCATTGTGATTTATTTCCTTGTCTCACCGATAGGTTTTCTTAGTGTTTTCATTGCTAACCGACACTCTCTCTTAGGACTAAATGGGTAAAAGTTTTGGAAACCGTTGATTCACCCCCCCTCTCAGTGGCATCTTGTGTCCAATAGATATCTACTAGGGTATATGTTTCTCAGGAGACATGTTATTGCAAGTTTTGGTTTTTAGGTTTTTTTTGAGTTTTTTCAATGTTTAGGGTTTTTTGAATCATTTTCGAATGTTTTTTATTTTTTGTTTTTCAATTGTTTTTGGTATTTGTTCAGGATCTTTTTCTGATTTTTAGGGTTTTTTCATGACTTTTTTCGATTTTTAAATTTTTTTGTGTTTTTGCAAATGTTTTTGGATTTTAAAGATTTATCTGAATGTTTTTTATTGATTTTATTCAAGATCATTTTCTGATTTTTAAGATTTTTTCAAGACTTTTTACAATTTTTAGGATTTTTTCAATTATGCCCCCAAGTATGCAAACCTGTGATGACATGATGATCTAGGCGATGTATATAGAGACAATAAATTTTGATATGAACTATGTGAATGCAATATGCAAGATGAATATGCAGTTCCTAATTAAACAAGGGTGAGTGTGTGTGCCTTTCATTCTGCAATGCACTTATTGAATTAAAGGTGTGAAACGTTTTAGAGATAGGAGCTCAATCCATTCTCAAAAGACTTTAGATAATCTTATCTTAACACACTATGTAATCAAGATTTATGAATGAAGGCACTGAAAACTTCTCTATTAATTCTTTAAACTTTGATCTTCTTTTGCCCATGTGAGTGCACTTGAGTTTACTCTTACTCTTATAACCATTACAGACCCTTGGAAACCTATGTGGAGAGCTACGTGGGTTATTCTAACTTCAAAAGCAACCTGGATAGAGCCTTGTTGCCAGCAAGATTTTAGGGCTATGATGAGTTTGTACACCATAGTCTCTCGAATATTGCTCCATTGCCAGCAAGCATCCATAGCCCTGATGGAGTTACTCACATGTTCCCTTAGTCAAGCTTTATTGCACATTTTTGCATGATATTTCAGTTATATATCTATTCTATTTTTCCTTGAGATGGATATTTGGCATAACTTTTCTTTTTTATTTTCTTGCTTTGACTTGTAAGTAATGAAACCTACTTGGATATGACAACTATAGCAATGCTAAAGTAGAATTTTAGATTTTTCACTAGCCACATGACCACCTAGGTATCTGCGGTGACTTAGAGCTATTGATTAATGTGTGATATATATAGAAATTGATAGACTTTGGGTAACAATGCTCAACAGTGAAACCTATACTCAACTATGGATAAAGCTCAATTACAAGGTGGCATTGAAGATAAATGAGTAAAGACATCCTAAAACTTCATGAACATGTATCTAGGAAATGAGACAACCTTCGTTCCTTTCAGTGCAGACAGGTGAATGACTCAAACAATCACCTTGTTTATTGATACAGCTATATGCGAAAGCAATAATGACATGTAATTTAGATGTTGTGCAATATGAAATGCAAATGTGCGTTACAATGCAATAATGCAATACTTGAAAATTTAAACGAACTCATCCCTTAGATGTAATATCTTTTTAGGTGTATGTTGTTCATGGGTTTGGGGAGTGGATCTCCCTCCATTGCCGTTAAATGATAAGCGTCATTTCCAACTACTCGTGTTATGACAAAAGGGCATTGCTAGTTTGCTTCAAATTTTCCTGGCTTTTCTCGCTCTGCCAAGTTCCTCTGGTTTTCCTTTAAGACGAGGTCTCCTACTTCAAAGTGGCATGTTTTCACTCTTTTATTGTAGCTTCTATGCATTCTATTATAATAGCCTTGTAAGTGATTCAAGGCAGTTTGTCTCTTTTCATCTAAGAGTTCCAACTCTTGCAACCTTGCAACTCTGTGATCTTCATTAGATATGATATTCTTTAAGGATATCCTCAGTGATGGTAATTCTACTTCAACAGGCAAAATGGATTATGTTCCATTTACTAAAGAGTATGGTGTGGCACCTGTTGTTGTGCATACACAAGTTTTGTAAGCCCATAGAGCAGGATTGAGTTGTATGTGCCAATCTCGACCTGCTTTATTGACAACTTTTTTTCAGAATTTTTAGGATTGTTTTGTTTGTTGCTTCTACCTGACCATTGCTCTGAGGATAATATGGAGTTGAAAAGTGGTGTTGAATATGGAATTGTTTGCAAAGTTCCGCCACTTCATAATTTTTGAAAGGTCTACCATCCATATCGACAGATAATGTAGTTCAGAATAAACTTAGCTATTTGCTTGTCTGTAGTATAGGTCATAGGGATTACTTCAACCCATTTAGTGAAATATTCGGTGGTAGTGAGAATGAACTTATGTCCATTTGATGAAGTAGGGTTGATCTTCCCTACTAAATCAAGTCCCCATTGTGAGAATGGTCATGGTGATGCTATTGGTTGAAGATCTTGTGTTGGTGCATGGATTAGGTCTCCATGGATCTGACATTGTCTGCATCTTTGCACATATCTGTATGAATCTTTCTCCATTGTCAGCCACTAATAGCATGTTCTTAATAGTTTTTTAGCTAGATCTGGGCCATTGACATGGGTGCCACAAATGCCATCGTGAACTTCTTGTAGAGCTACTTGTGCTTCATTGGAATTTAGACATCTAAGTAGAGTTGTATCCAAACCTCTTTTGTATAGTGTATCTGCAATGAGTGTGTATCTAGAGGCTTGTCTTATAAAAGTCTTCCTTTGATTTGACGAAAGGTCAGGTGTCATATATTGATCATGTTAATATGCATATATCTCTTGATTCCAAGGAGATGCAGGTCCTACTATTGCACAAACATATTCTAAAGTTGGTATTTCATATGAAGGTACCATCACTTGTTCTACTACAAACTCAAACTGAGTTCTATTGTTTGGCATGTCAAGGAGAGATCCCATAGTTGCCATTTCATCCACAGCTTAGTTTTGTATCCTGGGAATTTTCTCAAATGTGATGTTGGTCGAATATGGCTTTAATTCATCTACCAACTACTTATAAGGTGTCACCTTGTCATCTTTGGTTTCATAATCATCATTTACCTGATTTATAATGAGTTGTGAGTTACCATATACTTGTAGGTCCTTTATTTTCCATTGCACTATTGTCTGAAGTCCTATGACCAAGGCTTCATACTCAGCTATGTTGTTTGTGCATATGAAGCTTATTCTATATGACTTGGGAATAGAGTCACCTTGAGGCGTGATAAAAAGAATTCCCGCTCCTGCTCCATGGTTTGTATGTGATCCATCAAAGAATAACTTCCAATCATTAGATAATGTGACTGTAAAGACAAACTCATCTAGAAAGTATATCAACATAGGATGGTGGTCTATCATTTGTGTTTTTGCCAATTGGTCTGTAATAATTTTCCCTTTGATGGCTTTCCTATCAACATATTCAATGTCAAATTCACTGAGGATCATTACCCATTTGGCCAACCTTCCAGTCAATGCAGATCTGCTTAAAAGGTACTTGAGTGGATCAAATTTAGGAATGAGCTAGATCTTGTGGATGATCATGTAGTGTCTTAGCTTATGGGAAGCAAATACCACTGCTAGGTACGCACGCTCAATAGTAATGTAATTCAATTCATATCCCACAAGGGTTCTACTAATGTAGTAGATTGCTTGTTTCTTCCCTTGATCATCATGTTGTGCTAAAAGAGTACCCAAAGCTGAGTTGGTGGTTGATATATACAAGAGTAACGGTCTTCCATGGACTGGTGGTATCAAAACTAGTGTTGTCAATAGATAGTCTTTCAAAGCTTGAAATGCCTCTTGGCATTGTTTTTGACCATTTGTATGTAACACCTTTCTTCAAAAGGTGTTGAAATGGGTGGCACTTATCTGCCAACTGTGTTATGAAGCATCAGATGGATTGAAGCCGCCCTTGTAGACTTCAGAGTTGTTTAAGTGTTGTTGGTGTTGGCATTTCTAAGATGGCTTTCACCTTTGCAAGATCTACCTCTATTCCTATATTTGATACTATAAAGCCTAACAACTTTCCAGTTGTTACACCAAACACACACTTCTTTGGATTTAACCTTACCTTGTATTGTCCCAATCTATTGAATATTTTTGCCAAGACCTCTAAATGATTTTCTCTGGATTGTGATTTTGCTAGGATATCATCGACATAGTCTTGCATGAAATCATGTATTATATCATGAAACAATGTGGTCATAGCTCTTTGATATGTTGCTCTTGCATTTTTTAGACCAAAGGGCATTGCATTCCGGTAGTAGGTACCCAAGGACAAGTGAATGTTGTTTTAGCTTGGTCCTCTAATGTTATTTTGATCTGATTATAGCCAGAAAAACCTTCCATAAGTGATAGAATTTCATTCCTCGTTGTAAGATCTAAAATCATGTCAATGTTTAGGAGCGGGAAATCATCTTTAGGACAAGCCTTGTTAAGATCTTTAAAATCTATACAGATCCGGATGCCCCTAGAATATTTAGTCACTGGGACTAAATTGGAAATCCACTCTGCATAATTGATAGGTCTTATGAATCCCACATCTAATAGTTTCTTCAATTCGAACTTGACTAGTAAGGCTATATGAGGATGCATTTTTCTCAATTTTTGCTTGTATGGCTTTACTCCTAGTAAGAGAGGTAAGCGATGCAGTACCAACTCAGGGTCCAATCCTGGCATATCTGCATAAGACCGCAAAGTTGATGGGTCTTTTCTTGAAGAATTTGATGAAGTTTTGTTTCTCTATAGGGTTTAGAGATTTTCCTAGATGAATCTTTTTTATATTTTATGAATCTCCAATGTTGACTTATTTTGTTTCCTCCATAAGGAGTGTTGATTGTTCTCTATCAATGGGAAGACCATCCAGTCTTCCTCTAGTAATTGTTTCTATCTCCTCTAATTAATTTGGATTCAAGGATGAGCTGGCCTCGTCAAAGTATGTTATTTTGTCCAAGTCTATTGCAAATCTTGCCTTATGATCCCCATGGGGGAACCCTTCTCTAACACCAAGGAATTTTGCAATAGCTTCATCATTCTCCAACCAGACTAGATTTGGTGACTCCTCTTGCCCCCAATCAATTAGATGTGATTGTACAAGGGGTAAATCTTTTCTTCTATGTGTTGGAGAATTGACTAACACCAGGCAAACTTGGTTGTTCTGAACATCTCTATTTTTAGGGTCGATGGAAATGGTTGCTACCATTTCCTCCCCTTCACTAATTGCGTTGATTGTATAATCATATGCAACCTTGGTGTAGTTGGTTGTATTGTCATGTCCCTTTGATGTAGATGCTTCTCCTTGATTATGCTTCACAAAAGGATCTTTGTATATGATATGTGCCTAGTTTGTTGATCATTTATCCTATATCTACTATTAGATCACCTTGATCTATTAGGTCATGGATGAGATTCTTGAGCTTGTAACAACTAGATGTTTTGTGTCCCTTGGATTAATGATAATCAATGAAATCATGTCATTCCACTAGGCTAGTTTGAATGGGCCTGGTTCGTATGGTCTTGCTTCTGGATAGGTGATCATTTTTTTTTGTATCAACTTCTTTAGAGAAGCATCAATAGGTTCCCCCAAAGGTGTGAAATTTATTTTTGGTGCCATATTCTTCAAGGTCTAACTACATGAGATTGGACTGCATTGGTAGTGGTTGTATTTGTATTATTTTCTTGTGACTGATTCACATTTTGGTTTTGTCCTCATAATGATAGTGTGGGTTGAGCTCTATTGACTACTCTTGTATCGACCACACCATCATTTGTAACATTCTTGTTCCTTGACCAAAATTTGGGTTTATCTGCATTTGTATTGTTGGATGCTCTTGAATCTTAACCATTTTTAATGACACCTTGCTCTAACAATCCCTTCTCACATTTGAGACCCTTTTCTGTGATATCCTTGAATGTATCAAAACATTGCATTTGTAAAGGATATTTGACTGGTGGAAGGATATTTTCACTGAATGTGTCCACTTGTTTTTCTTCTGGTATATTGCTCGGATATCTTCTATACAATGCCCTCCATCTTTGCAAGAACGTAGCAAAGGTCTCTGCTTCCTTCTGCTTTGTGATGCACAAATCTATTAGGCTCACTAGATTATCTATATTATGAGAGAAGTTTGAGATAAACAAATCTACTAGCTCTCCACATGAATTAATTTTAGGAAGTAAATGTGAGAACCATTCTAGTGCGGGCCCTCCAAGACTCTTAGGAAATAGTCTTAGTAGATAAGTGTCTTTGTGTGCCACTTCTATGTAAGACGTGAAAAACTCTCTTATATGATCTCTTGGATCACCCTTTCCCTTGTATTTATCAAACTTATGTGTCTCAAAGTGCGGAGGAAAGGGTGGCATGTATAGAGATCTATCATAGGGATAAGGCTTGAGATCTTCCATTGTGTAGCTTTTCTTGTCCTTTCTTGCTTGCATACTCACCTTTTGATTTTGTAAGTTTTTGACTTGCTGAGCCAAAACTTCTATTTGTGTCAATGATATGCCTGATGCATATATGTTTGCAACATATGGAAAAGTGGTGGTGTATATTGGCGGTGTTGAAGATTCTTGACATTGCATTGTATTGGAACCACTACTAGGTGTTGTGAAGTAAGTGAACTTAGGCACTTTGTTAGTTTGAGTAGACCCAAAGGGATTGGTATGTCCATGTTGTATCCCTTGGCTACTAGTTGCAAATCCAGTTGATACTGATGCAGTTGCTTGTGGAGTACCAATGGCTTGTGAGTTGAATATGGGCATTGATTGGAACCTTGTTGAAGTAACCCCTGACATTGGTGCAGTACTTATAGCTGCTTGTGTTGTATTGAACTGAGTTGGAGCCATTTGTGTGTTTGGAGCAACACTTTGTGTAGAATTTGTTGTTGTACATGCATTGGACATATGTGTCACATTTAGATTCAATGTTACTCATGGTGGCATTATTGTGGAGATGTCAAAATTAGGAGGTAGATTTGCTCCATTTTTAATTAAGATAGATAGATACTTGTCTCTATTGTTGTTAATAAGGGCATTGATTGCTATAAAGACTTGAGGGTCTTGTTGAGTTGCATCTATTTCCTCTTGTGTTAACCTTGTTTTAAGCTCCTCTATTGTTGGTAATTGATTGGGATTTGTTGGTATCAAAGCCCTGTTTCTTGAATGAGAACTTGAGCTTCCAGGTGTGTTCATGTTCCAAGTTGGGTTATAGTATGGGTCACTGTTCGGATCCATCTAATTTTTTGCCTTTTGTGATCTTGTTACTGCCATGTGATCTTGGCACTCTATGACTCACTATGATTTCCTAAATGCAAGCCCTAAGTTGATATGGATGCAAGACTTATGACTTAACTATGTATGCAATCTATGAATGAAGACATCCTTCTAATATTACTGGTGAGGAACATCTACCATAAGTTTTTCGACAAATTATCGAAATTCTTCTTGTTCTCTTTGTTCCTTGATTTCTTTTGCTAGCTTTGTATCAAGGCGGATAGATTTTTGGATTTCATTGTCTATGACTGCTTATACTTCTTCATATTGTTGAAGATCAATTCTTACTTGCCAATCAAGATTGTCCAAATCATTAATTATCTCTAATTGATCATTGTCTAGTCCAAGATTGGGTTGTTCGAATGGAAAATCATCGTCTCCTTTTAGACCCATACAAAGGATGTATTCTTAAGACTTCTATGATGAAAAGGACTATGACGAATGTTTAATGGAGACTATGCAAACTGATTTGGGTAATGAGATGAGATATGCAATGTAAGGACTCTATTTTATGAGGAGTGTGAATGGTGGACTCTATCCTTAGTTGAATGCAAATGATGGACTTTTAATCTCCTAATTGTGAAGACTTATGCAAGATGTGGATGAAAAACTTAACTATACATTCCCTATATATGTGAGGACCTATGATCACATGAAGCACCATTTTCTTCCATACTCTTGGATGTTTGGAAAAATTTGTTGAACTTGTTGGATGTAAACACTTGGTTGTTCTCTTGAATTTTTGGTTGTTGATTGCTGAGTTGAGAAAATTGTTGGCTAATTAAAAACTTGGTTGATATACCACTTTGAAATGTTTGATCATGTAGCAAAGACACAACAGACACATCAAAAAGAATAATAACATAGAAAGAATACTTCTTTAAGGATTTTTTTCAAATCCCTATGAATGTTGGAGTCTTTTCAAGACCTCATTTTGTTTTCGTTGTAATTGGTCAATCGATTGCACAATAAGCAGACTCTCTTAAGGTCAACAAGTCACAAATATTACCACATCACACATATTGATACTCTGTCAACTCAAACAACCCTATCACACCCTAAGGTGCGCCCATTTTTTTCCTTTGTCTGGAAATTAAACCAAAGAGGATCGCTCCTCAATTGGCTCATTATCCTGGGAGATATATGGTGATTGTCTTGGGGGGAGATTCTTCCCCACCCTTGCAATGTGATAATAAAAGTGTATGGTTACTGACTCGGTTGGGATTCTAATTTCTAAGGTGTTTAGAATTGGTTTTGTTCGAGTGGTCACAATCAGCAGCGTTTTACACTACGTTGAGAGAGGTCTCCCAGTCTGTAGAGGTTGCGCTCTACAGATTTTAGCATACTATATAGGCACTGAGGGAGGCATAAAGTCATTGTGACAACATGCAACACTTGTCGCATATGATTTTCATCACATACACATTTATTTATAGTGGCTTGGATTACTTGTCTTTAGTCATTGCCACTTAGGTCGTTCCCCTCTCACCGGCCTTATGGGCTTCTTGGGAGGGCAGACCTACTAAAGGTGTTATCCTAATGCAGAATTAAAAGAAAGCAGAAAAGAGATGGTTCTGAATTTTTGATCACCCATTGAAGGGGAGAGTATATACCTATCACCTCACAAACACGCAAAACAATGTTCTTTTTAACCTCAATTGCAAAATTTTCTAGTCTAAATGGAGATGTTTCTCCATGAAAACATGGTATTCATTTTGTCCTTCATAGCAATTGTGCAGCAAAAAGACAGATTGTTTGTGGTTTATTTTAAATGCACCAAAATGAAAGATTATCTAAGCTACCCCTGCAAGGAAACTAGAAAAGGTTAGTTGGTTCATGGTGGGATTTACAGCCTAAATTTCTTCTCAGTTAAAAATTTTCTGTTTGTAGAAATAGAAAGAAATCTGACAGAAAATGACAAAAAAATCAAAACAGAATCTATATAACCTATCCTAGCAATTGTGAATTAAACTTTGTTCAAATGAGAACTACTATCTAATCAAATGTGAATTAAAATAATAGAAATTGCAAATTTCTATATAAGCATTTGTGAATTACTGTGTGATCAATTACGCACTAGTTAAACCTGCAACTTTGAAAAAAAATTAGATAGCAGAAAAAGACGGAAGAGATAAGTTTTCGCTTTCAGTGAAGTCATTCCAGATGAGATTGCCCATTACTTCGATATGATCATAAATGTTTAATTTGTCTAGGATTTTGTTTATGCTTTGATGGTACGAAGCCATGGCCTCTCCCTCTTCAAATTATTGAAATTGTCTTTCTACTTTGACAAGCCTTTGATAGGATTTTAGCTATCTGTTGTGTTGTTTCCTCCTCCTTGCACCTGAAATCTTTAAAGTTGCCTTACTTGCCAAGGAGTTAGAAACATTTTATGCCTAAAAATGAACTTTTCTAGAATTGAGAGATTTTAATGGGTTAATCTCGCAAATGAATTTAAAGCCAACACGACACTAAAAAATAAAATTATGGGTTAAGCCTGCAATTGTGAACTACTTAAATCAATTGTGAATCATAATAACATCAAATGCGAATCAAAATAACATCAATTGCGCATTTATGTGCAATTGCAAATTTTTGTGTAAGCAATTGCGCATTCCATTTTTTTCTTTTGCTCTATGTAATGCCTCGCCAAGAAACCCAAAAGGATAACACTAAAACAAAGGAATAAAAGCAGAAATAAATTATTTTTTTAAACATAACCTATAATTAAGGTGCATTAAATTAACATAACACTAATTAATTACACAAGTGAAAGACTTATCTAAATTCCTATAAGGTTTCCAACGAAGATTACCTCAAAAGGAAACTGAAAGCTTAAGGTTCACTTAACCACTTATGATGCATGTTAACTATCCCTAATAGATTGCAATGACATTCATTTAAAGAACCGAATTAGAGATGCTTCAATTACATACTAAAGATTACATACATCTAGTTAATTACAATATAACATTCAATAACCTCATAGTTAGCATTACAAAATTTCTCTTATAATATTTCAAACATATTACATTTAAATTATAGGATGACATAAGAATTAAATTAAGATCATATAATGATGTACATAATTTACAACATGCCAAGAAGGCATAATAATACAATGATACAACTGAACTCATAAGGTTCAAATAGGTACAATAATGGATGCATGAAGTACAAAGGAATCCAATTGGAACAAGAAGATGAACAAGTCCAAGGAGCAACTAGAACACCTGCAAGACAACACGCGCAAGAAGGAGCGAACATGATACTGATGGAAAGTGGCACTACCACCCGACCATGTCGCTTAAAAGAACCACCCCTCCACGCTAGGAGATAGCACTAAGACCCACTAGCAGGAAAAGGAAAGAATACATGGTTTCATAAAACATCAGATCAACTCACAGATAGAAACTCGCAAAACATGACTCCACATCATAACAGGTGAAATCAACAAGACTATACACTAGTGACCATAAGGGAAGAGTGTCATGACATAGCTTGGTATGGTTTTCCTGGCAAGCCTCCATAGGTCCCGGCCCCTGTCATGGGTTACCCTGGTGACCTCTCCCGAACCCCCAACCCCATCCAAGTCTCATGTGGACCCAAACATTCCTTTCGTGAGGACAAGGTTGTTGGTTTGCCATTCCAGGCCTTCTCGCTGCATCTTGAGTCTGTACTAGCACTCAACCATGAGTGAGGCACAATAATCTTATTTAGTGTTTCATCTACTAAACTCCCTAATATTTTAATAAGTTGTCACTTTTTTAGCAAACTTTTGATGGGTTACTCTGCTACCACTTTGGGCGCGGCCCCCAATCAAAAGCCACTCTCCCTTATGGCACTACACAAGCTCAACTGACCCCAAGACATGACACACAAAAATCATGCCTACATAGGAGTTCAAACACAATAACAGTTCACTGTTAACAAAACCTAACCACCTAGGTTGAGATACTGAAGAATACATTCAATTTACGAAACAAGGCCATCATAGAAAAGAAACACAACAGTTTGCATAAACAACTAAATTAATGATTTTACAACTCATTACAAGCCAAGCACATAAGAAAACAGGAAATAACATCATGATAACAATATATATAAGAAATCAGGTCACATTGTTTTTCTATCTGTCTCATTTGGCCTATCTTGCTATGTTTACAAAATTGATTTAAAAAAAATAGACATAATTTCACTGTTTCAATAATAATAAATTCTATCAATTATCCATTTCAAAATTATTGATCCTCCACATGATAGATAATTAGTCCTAAAATAAACCATATTAATTTAATCAAGTAGCTCCCAAAGATAATACTCGAATCCAAAACATATATTAATATTATAAAAATATATAATAAAATACATACATATATATATCATATTATAAATATTATAAAATTAATATTAGCAACTAAAAATTTAGCCCTTAATAATAAAATTATATAATAATATTAAATTATTAAAATATATATATATATACATATAATAATAATTAATATATTCTATATAAAAAATATTATTTAAAATTAAATAATTTAAATTTAATTTAATTTTTTTAAAAATAATAATAATTTAAAAAACTAAAAGTATGGGGGAGAGGACGGTGGCCCACCCTGCGGGTCCCACTGCTCCCCCCTCTCTCACAGCCTGCGCAAGACTGTGGGAAGCCACAACTTACAATTGTGTCTGTCCACAGCCTGTCATTGTGTCTGTCCACAATTGTGGGTCGTCACGGCTATGAGAATCCACACCCGTGACTGTCACGGTTGTGGGCAGCCACAGTCATGGCTCCCTCAAGCCACCCAATCAAGCAATCGTGGCTTCTCACAGGGGGGGCCAACAAACCAAAAAAAATACAAATTTAAATAAGTTTAAATTTAAATTTCTTGATTCAACATCAAGAAAATAACAATACCTTCATTCCAAATAAATTTTGGAATACAAACTCAGAAAAATAATTGTGAGAGGAAAACAATTTTACCAGAAAATCCAAAATACCAAAATTGACAAAATTTTGCCAGCATAACCTCTCATAGGGGTAAAATTGGACAAAATTCAAACACCCTCTATTGGAGTTGAGAAAATACAACACCACAGGAGCCCAAATGATCTTTGCAAGCTGAAAAACCTGTTACAAGGAGAAGCAAGGAAGCAAACAACAAATAAAACAAATACACAAAAAATATGCTCAAAAAGATGAGAGCTCGATATTCACAAAATGTGTAATGTGATAATCCTTACAATACAATGAAAAGAATCCAACCTCTAATAGGTCAAGAAACTCTAAAAAGGAAAACCTAGGTTTGCACATAATAATTAATAAAAGAATTTATTATGCACCTAAAGTTAGCTTAAGTGTAAAAAAGATAAAGGGAACTTAAATAATTAAACAAATATTGTTTAATTAATCAAGAAAATACCTGAATACTCTAACACCCCCCCTTAAGCTAGACTTAGGGAGAAGCTAAAACCTAGAATAGCTACTGAAAACAGGAAAGATGGGTCCCAGCAACAAGGCCTGATCAGGTACCCAAATACAACCAAATCTCGATGAGCCGAAGAAATAGAGAAAACCACGTGGGAAAAAAACTCTACTCCAAATAAAGATGGAAAAAGCAAGAAGGACTAAAAAAGCCTCCAAACAAGAATGTTCCAAAAAGATAGGAACAAGAGAAGATCAGAAGAATCACTGAAGCATGAAGAACCTGCAAACACTGTCGAAGAATAACTGTTGATTTGAAGAACCTCCACTGAAATAGAACATGACCAGGTAGAGAAGACTGCGATCTGTATGAATGCCCTCAAATGACACTACTCAAATCAAAAGTCAAACAAAGGCAAACAAGTAAACTCGAAGATACAGATGGTATGAGAAACCAAAGCCTGAAGAGTTGATCAATCGAACCACAGAAGCATTAGAACCAACATGACAAACCTCCCCATAATGCTGAAAAAAGGGAGAGGGACAGGTACACTGAAAAGAACGGCCAACAAGAACGACACGATGAAGAACCAGGAACATTGAAGGCACAGAGAAAGTACATAGTGTCGTGGAAGGAACACTCACTTGACACACAACATGAGGCAAATGTTGTGGAAGGAACACTCACTAGACAAAGGTAGATGGCAAACAAAAGGCAAACATCAACCCCCCCATGGCACTTTATAAGTAGTGCATGTACATTAAGGCACAAGATGTGCAAGATCTCAAGTAAACAATGCATGATGGAACTTTATCTCAATGTGTTTGCATAAAAGAAGCTACAATGATAATAAGACTGCAAAAGGAGAACCAAAATAGAGACATCCTACTCAGAGAAGAGATCCCAGGACCTGAAACAACCAAGATATCCACCAGAGTGTTGAAAAGAAAAAAATTGAATAAAATATTCTAGAGCATAATCTAGAAATAAAACTCATCTGGCTGGAAAGTACACAACACACACTTTCCAAAAATATAAATTTTTCGAAAAACGAATTTCGGATGGTCATTCTAAGGCTTCTGAAGTGCAAAAAAGAGACCCCACTTTGACTAGAAAAAAAAATAGTCAAACAGCAAAATTGGAAAAAAATTCCAACATCACGAGGTTTGGCTCGAAATCAACTTTTCGACACCTATTCATTTTTGAAAAAATGACTCTGTATGCCCAAGATATGAGGAAAAAACCAAACCCCCCTTCAAAACAAGAGGGAGGAGTAGTCTAATGGCAAGCCCGAGCGGAGGTGGCCCGTGGGCGGCGCAGTGGTGGCGGTCGGGTGGCGTGGTGGTGGTTGGGTTGTGTGTTTCGATGGGCACAAGCGGCGGCCGGGAAGCTCAAGGAGTGGCCGGGAAGGGAGAGCATTGGTGGCGGTGAGAAGGGTAGTCGGGCAGAGGGTTTCTGATGGGGAGCTGCAGGGGCCGGAGGGCCAGTAGAGCGAGGCCGGCGGGGGCCAAAGGGTCGGCGGGTGCTGCACCGGCAAGGGTCAAGAAGGCGGGGGCCAGAGGACGCTGACGGGGCCCGCTCTGACAGCGATGGCATGGGCCTGCAGCATGGCAGGGGTCTCCATGGTACCTTGCGTACCATGGGGAACCACCCAAAAACAAAGTTTTTTTTTGGATTTTTTTTTTTAAAAAAAACCTTTTGCCTTTTTTTTTTTTTTTTGAATTTTTTTTTCTCTTTTTTTCAAAAAATCAAAAAATCAACTTGCATGACGTAAAAAGGCCCAAAAAAAAAGTTTTAAATTTTTTTCTTGAATTGCATGTCAGGGTCGTACGACCTGGTACTGGAGAAAAAAATATTCCCAGAGGCTCAGGAGCCAAAACTAGGCAAGTTTTAAATGACTATAGGGGTTTTTGGGCCTTCTGAGCACAATGGTGAAGTCCATATAGGCCCAAAGTGCTCAAAAAAAGATGCCTATCCCTAAGTACAAAAAAAACTTCCTAAAACCCTAGATCTGCTTTCAATGCAAAAATTCTCAAAACAAGCACAGATAGCTGCAGATTTGAAGCTCTGATATCATATTGGAGTTGAGAAAATACAACACCACAGGAGCCCAAATGATCTCTGCAAGCTGAAAAACTTGTTACAAAGAGAAGCAAGGAAGCAAATAATAGATAAAACAAATACACAGAAAATATGCTAAAAAATATGAGAGCTCAATATTCATAAAATGTGTAATGTGATAATCCTTACAATACAATGAAAAGAATCCAATCTCTAATAGGTCAAGAAACCCTAAAAAGGAAAACCTAGGTTTGCACATTATAATTAATAAAAGAATTTATTATGCACCTAAAGTTAGCTTAAGTGTAAAAGAGATAAAGGGAACTTAAATAATTAAACAAATATTGTTTAATTAATCAAGTAAATACCCGAATACTCTAACACCTTCCCTTCTAATTTCATGAAAACAAACTAAATTTACCATTATAAACTTAAAATGAGAGATTCAAATGAAATTTCTTGTTTCTTTCCAACACCCAGATACACACAAAAATCTAATTTTTTTTTTTTAAAGAATAATTCATTTTCCACAATGGGAAATTAAATTGGCAGCAAGATACTAGAATCTAAAGCCAAAATTTGAACTTCCATTTCCTTTCCAAACAAATTTGAAAGAGTTCTCTAAAATATAAAATACAAGCATACACACACAAGGAATTCTTTTAAATTAAACAAATTCAAACAAACAGAGGGATAAACCAAATTCCAACCTTGAATAGCTATCCAGGATGTTCAATTGAGAAGAGTTGATCCTCTAACTGAGCAAATTTCCCCAACCAGATGAAGACCCGATTTTTTTACAAACAAAGTTGCCTCCTTCCCGTGAAGAGCAGGGTAGAAATAGAAAAAATTTAACCTAAAACTATTTTAGGTTGAATTTTTTCTCAACCAATCACATTCATGCCTCAAAAAGTAAATTTTAAAATAAAGTCTATTCTCTCCAATTTATTTTCCCAAATTAAATAAAACTCAAATTCTATTTCAAAAGTCAAGAGAGGTTATTTTATTTTTTTAATTTCTATAACTTTTCCAAAATGCATACAAGGGATTTAATTCACAATTTTGAAAATCACATTTAATCAAATTTTCTAGCACTAAGATTTAAACAATTTGATATATCAATTAAATATATAAAGGGGTACTATTTAAATTAATCTCTTTTATTTACGAAAGCATAATAACATATTTAATCTAATTAAACACTTAAAATATAATAATCAATTCCACCAAAAGCATATTACGCAACTACATAGATCAAATAAATACACAACCCGCATACCAAACATAGGGAACTAACAACGACTAGTGATGATCACTTGAGCATGACTAGGGTAAAATGTAGGTCTTAGGACTATCTCCTCCACTTCTATCATATCAGTAAGGTATGCTCAGACCTGTGAAGCCAGGTGGAGACGATACCTCATACCTACATGGTACTTGTACCTACAGTTCCCTGCATCAATGAACTACATGTGCATATATATAGAATCACAGAAAACACACTGGTGAAGGAGAATCATGATGTTCCCTGTCTCACCAAAGTGAGTGAAGTAAAATCATCCCCTTGCACCCCATACACTTACAAACACAAAACATGTATATAACACATCACACGTATGAAGTAAATGTGTCAGTCCATGTCAGTAATCCAATAAAATTACATTTAAACATCAATAAGGAAATGTTGCATGATAACATACAATGCCACTCAAATAAAGGCATATAACAACATAGCATAAAGTCTAAATAAAATATCACAATGTATCCACTGAAAAAGTCAACTGAAGTCAACATGAGCCTAAATAATCTGATCGAGAAAGGGGTACTACATTCTGTATGGTCTTCCTGCAAATTACAAAAACCAAAAAAGATAGATCAGTCACCGTAGGTTCATGTCGGGTTCACCAAATGTACTCATGCTTGAATATCATAAAATTATAAATCTGATTCGGGGGTAAAGACGATCATGAATCTTTAACTAATCAAGTATAATCAAACATAACACAATAGAATATCAAATATGAAAGAAAAGAAAGCTTTAAATGAATTCAAACTCCCTATTTCCTATTTGTGCTTCCATTGTTCTTCTCCGAAATTGTGTGGGTGGCTCTCAGGTATTGCACTGAAATTCCTGCATAGATTGGAAATTGCTTTGAAGAGTGTGATCTACCTTGAATTGAGAAAATGATGTTGTGTATATGTATATTCATGAGAGATGGGGAGGTATTTTAAACTCAAGTCCTGATTGAGAATGAACTGATTTAGATTGATCCATTAACAGAGTTGATTGATTTGTTAACTCATTTGATTGAGTAGTCAACTAAATAGATTGGACAGTGGACTGAATAGATTAGTCAGTTGAATGGATAGATGGATTAGATGACTGAATGGATTGGAGACATAAGTGGATTGATTGATCAATCAGAAAAGGTGATTCGGAGTGAAAAGGGGAGATTGGGGAGTTAACTGATTAGATAAATGATTTGATCAATGAGTCATGATTTCAACATGTGTTTTAGGATTTTCAAATTGAATTTGATTTTCATTTTCAATTTGCATTTGAATTCAGACTTTAGAATGTTGAAATGCACATGAAATTAACTAAAATTCAGATTTGGTGAAATGTTAATTTGATGATTTGGAATTAGATGAAATTAATTGAAATCCACATTTGGGGAATTGGAGTAATAAGAATTAATTTAAATAATTTAAATAAAATTATTTAAACATTAGAAATAGATTTATTTAAATAATAAAGATTATTTTATTAGGGAATTAATCATAATTAATTAAATAATTAATATTTAGAAAAAGATTAATTGATTAATTAATTAAGGAATAGAAATTCAATACTTAATAATGAAGAATGATGATGATTAAGTCAGTTTACAAGAATAATTAGCTTAATTAAATAATAAAAGAGTTACTTAATTAATTCAGACAAATAATTAGTGCATGATGAAAAAGACATTTTCAGTTTCTACAATATGAGAAAAGTTCTGAAGAAGATCATTCCACAAGAGTATTTGTTAAATATGGAGTCCTTGCTGGAATGGGTTGTGTCGAGTTGGGGTTTCAATCTCTCTCAAGGCATCCCAGAGGATAATGTGGAGTTGCGGGCGAGACACTCTCAAATTCAATTCCTTCACTGTCATGAGGAAGCTCGAGTCCGTTTTAGGGATGACGCGAAGCGAGGATGGGAAGGGTTGATGATCTTCATCCAGATAATGGACATAGAAGATGTAATTCGATAGGAGGGTGGGGAGGTGAAAATGGTGGAGGAAATGAGATGCAGGAGGTCGATTATGAGAAAGCTATCGGCAGAATTGGTAAGGCAAGGTGCAGTGGGTGGTACGGCTAGTAGGTTTGGTGGCATGACAAAAGGATCAAATTCATGTGGGCTACCGACTGAAGGTGCAGAAAGAACAACTGGAGATTCACATGCCTCGGCAAGAAGATGAGGATTTCTCTGGATCAGGGTACCTTTGGGCACATACATTTTGGGAAACCATGGTTTTAAACAGCAAGATTGGATGGTGTTTGGGGGTGGCTTGGGGGAGTGGTTTCTTTTTGGAAAGTTTGATGCAGAGGTACTTTTTAAGTTAAAATTAATAAAATATAACTATTACCGATTAAAAAAATTAAATATTTGATTAGTATTTCCCTTCTTCTATCTAAGCCATTTCATTAAATTACATTTAATTAAATCCCCCCTGCCCTCTAGCCATTTTAATTAAATTCACATTTAATTAAAAATCTCCATTTCCCTTTTCATTAAATCCACATTTAATCAAAACCCCCTTTGCAAATAAATAAATCAAAATTTATTTATAAATCCCCTCACTTGCAAAAATTCAAAATTCACATTTAAATAAATCAATATTTATTTAAATCTATCAAATGCAATTTGCAACCAACAATTGAAATAAATAAATTTTATTTTAATTAAATCATATTTTCCCTCACCCACTTGTAAAATCCTACATCTCCCACTTGCCTCCTAATTATCCTTCTAGAAACCTCCTAATCATGTCTAATCTCCTAATCATGTTCTTTCCCTAATTTTGAGGAGTTCACTTCTCAAATTTGGAAGAAATTCTTCTAAATGCATTAAAGGCTTCATTTCTTCAACAAGTTAACTTGTTGAGTTCCCCAAATTTGGAAGAACTCTTGCAAATTTCCCCCCAAAGTCCTATTAACCATTAATGGTTAATTCAACCTCCCCTCATGGTTAGAGACTTTCTCTCTAACTTAACCCTCATCTAACCCAAGGGTCTCATCAAGCACTCATGACTTTGACCCTAGTTATCCTATTAACCCTTGCACAAGAGTTTACCCCTTGGGTAAAGGCTTTATCCATTGGCTATCCACTAAGAAACTCATAACCTTACCTCCTAAGGTAACCACCATGTCTCCTCAAGCATTTAATGCCTTGTACATCTCCTCTCAAGCCCTCTCAAGGTGACATTTGTCAACTTGGGATTGGATTGAATCCCTCACATGGATTGACAACTTTCAATCCTAGCCCTTGTTGAGTTTGTTCAATCTCAACCATCCATTTCTCTATTTTCCCTATAAATAGAGCCCATTCCTTCTTCAAGAAATTCAATCTCTTTGTGCATCTAAATTATAGTCATTTTGTAGGTTAAGGAGTTCATTCAAGTCATCTTCAAGCATTAGCATTAGCTTTATAGCATTTAGCATTTGCATCATGTTTTAGGACATCATCTAGTTTAAATGAATATCTTTTCATAGATTAATTAACTCATCTAGTATCATTTAATCTTTAATTTGGAATCAATCTAGTTTCATTATCTTCATCATCTTGAGAATTTAGTCTTGCATCTTTCATCCTATCTCTTATCCATCATCTTAGCATTTATTAGGATCTTAGTTGCATCCATTTTGATCCTATAATCATTTAAATTTTGTTCTCTAGGTTGTCATCCAAGAGATCAAGTGCTCTTCCAAGTGAGGGTCACCTTGAATCTTGAAGATCTTTATAGATAGAGAAGAATGGAATGATTTTAAAGAGTTTAGATTCACTAACTTGTTTTGTTGATTTCTAACCTCTAATGCAATGTTCCATGTGTGTGTTTGAGTTGTTTTCCTTGCAGTGCAGGTTGATCCCACATTTCCAGCACACACATACATTTTGCTGATTAGTAACATAGTTCCTCAAATATCCTTTCAACCACTTGTTAACTATTTTTATTTGACCATCGTATTGGGGATGATAGCTAGTGCTTGAAGTGAGATATGTTCCTGCTAGTTGAAACAATTCTCTCCAGAATTGACTAATGAAGCGACTATCACGATCACTGATAATGTTCTTAGGAAGACCGTGCAATTGAAATATTTCCTTGAATAATACTTCTACCACTTGTGAGGCTCTATATTCAATAGTTATTACAAAGAAATGGACATATTTGGTTAGTTGATCTACTACAACATAGATGTAATCCCTGCCTTGAACTTTGGGTAATTCAATGTTAAAATCCATTGAAATAATTTATCACTTTTGGTTGGGAATAGGTAATGGTTGTAGGAGACTTGCATGATGGATTTTCTTTGTCTTGTTCTTTTGACAAGTTATACACTCTTGGACATATTTCAAAAAATCATTTTTGAGGCCTTTCCATGAATACCTTTCCCTTATTTGTTTGTAGGTCTTGTAATAGCCCTAATGACCTGCTAAGGGATTATCATGATGCTCCTTCATTATTTTCTCCTTAATTTTTGAATTGGGTACAATGAAAATTATATCCCTATAAAAAATGACCTCCTCGGTTACCTTATATTCCTCATCAAGAGCCTTCCCTTCCAATATCTCATGGGCTAAGGGATCCTTTGCATATTCGACTATGACATCATATTTCCAATCCCCGGTGAGGCTAGATATGTTGTTCAAGAATGACCTTTTGGACAAACCATCTACTACTACATTGTTTGTTCCATTGACATATTCTATATCAAAATCATAAGCTTGAATTTTACTCACCCATTTTTGTTGGCGGTCATTGAGTATTGTCTGAACTTGGCCAAGGCATGCATAATGGCCAACATTTCCTTATCATATATAGAGTAATAATTTTTTGCTTTTGTTAATTTGTGGCTCTCAAATGCTATTGGATGTTTCTTTTACATGAGGACAATGCTAATACCTTCACCCGAGGCATCACACTGCAATTCAAAGGGTTGTGAGAAATCAAGAATGGCTAACACTGGACAAGAGCATATTTCCTCTTTTAATTTTCAAATGCTTTTTGTGCTAATTAATTCCACATTAAAGAACCCTTCTTGTTTAAATTGGTGAGGGGAGCAACTATCTTGGAAAACCCCTTTACAAATCTTCTATAATAATTACATAACCCCACAAAGCCCCTTAATTGAGTCATATTTTTAGGTCTTGGCCATTCTTTGATGGCTTTGATTTTTTCATTATCCACACTAACTCCTTATGCATTAATTTTGTGGCCTAAGTAGAGAATTTATTCTAGGCCAAATTCACACTTTAAAGCTTTTGCAAATAGGGATTATGCTTCTAGGGTACTCAAGACTTCTTCAATGTGTTGGAGGTGTTCCTTCCATGTCTTACTATAGATGAGGATATCATCAAAGGATATGAGAAAAAATTCCTTAATGGTTTTCTAAAAATATGATTCATGCAAGAGTGAAATGTGGTTGGGGCATTTCTAAGGCCGAAAGGCAAGACTAGAAATTTGAAATGCCCATAATGACATCTAAAAGCGGTTTTGGGTACATCTTCTTCCCTCATTTAAATTTGAGGATAACCAGAATGTAGATAATTTTTTAAGAAAAACTTAGCACCATGAAGTTAATCCATTAATTCATCAATCCTTGGTATAGGATAATTATTTTTAATCATCTTCTTATTTAGATCCCTATACACAACACACATCCTCATGGTTCCATCTTTCTTAAATTCACCAAAAAAATTGAAGATACGAAAGGACTAGTGTTGGGCTGAATGTGCCCCATTTCCAACAATTATTTGAGTTTTTTCAATTTCCTCTTTAAACTTGTGGGGATGTCTATAGGGGGTAGTAATCATTGGTTGTGTTCCTACTTCTAACTCAATATTATGTTCAAACCCTCTCTTGGAAGGAAGTCTCGGTGGAATGTCTTCAAAAACTTTCTTATGCCTCCTTAAGATAGGTTGAATTTTAATATGCATTGCTTGATCTTATGAAGAAAATTTGTCTAAGAGCATACATTGTGCAACCCATTCTACTTGGCTATGTCTGAATATTCTTTCTATCCTTTTGCATGGAACCATTTTTGGGGATCCATTTGGTAATCCCTTAAGGGAGACCTCTTGATCATTGTACTTGAAGAAAATTTCCAAGTTTGGCAAATGCATGGTAAAACAACCCAAATAATATATCCAAGGTATTCCCAGAATTACATCATGTTCTAGATTTACAATGTAAAAGTTTCCTTTATGGTGTGATCTCCGAAGGTAATCTCCATTTGAGAGATGAATTAGGTACATTGTTCCTTAGCTCCATTTTCTAATGCTACATTGAAGCCTTTAAAGTCTTGGGTCTCTAATTTCCTTTTTGACACTAATGCTTTATTGATGAAGTTGTGAGAAGCCCCACTATCTACCAAGGTAATTATCTTTTGTCCCTTTAGTGTGCCTCTTATCCAAAAATGACGGTGCTCATTTACTTGGGAGATGGTAGCAATATTTTTGTGCTCTTCTTCATCCCATTTCACTCTTTTGCTAGGATTTCCTTCGTTGGTAGTGACCTCCATGTTATACACATTTCCTCCCTTGCAAAGATGTATGGGACCCAAAGGTCCTTTGCATTTAAAACATGTTTTCTTTTTTCTCAACTCGTATTTTTTCTTAAGTGCATCTTGACAAGTATGTCCCACTTCCCACTTCTCATAGTAGAAATAGCATGTGCTCCTCTTATCACCTTTCCTATTTTTTCCATCTTTATGGTTTTTTGATGAAAATATTTTGGGTTTCTCATTTGAGAGGTTTGTTTCAAATTTCATGGATTTTTGGATGGCTACTTCAAGATTTTGGGGGTCCATAGCACTTATTATATCCTGGATTGATTCTTTTAATCCATCCACAAAAAGGTAGGTGAGTCTTTATTGTGAAATTTTTGGTACCATGATAGCTAATTTCTCAAAGTTTGAGGAAAATTCCTCCACCAATCGTTGTTGTCTTAATTAAGTTAGTTCCTTGAAGTACCATTGGGGGTGCTTCTAGTCAAATCTCTTGATGAGTCTTTGTGTGAACTCATCATAAGTGGAAATATGTTGATAAGATTGGGTGACAAGCCCGTGGTGCCACCATTCGTGAGTTGACCTTATCGAATTGTACTCCAAACTTGATTGCATTCTCTTCTGTCATAGGGCTTCGAGATAGGTATGTATCTAATTTTTCCACCCAAGAGTGCAAAATTTTTTCCAATCCCATCAAAGTTAGGCAATTTAATTTAACTGATTCTTTCCTTAAGATCTTTATCTAATTGTTTCCTCTTTTTTATGTGAGGGTTTGCCTTCATTTTGGCATCACAATTGACTTTTAAGGACACATGCCTTCTCAATAGAGGTTCCAATGTAGAATAGGTCTCCAAGATTTCATCCACATTATCTTGAGGGGGTGCACATTCTTCATCTCCCTCTTCCCCATGAATCTAATTAGGTAGGAATGAAGGCCTTGTTGGCCTGGAACTACTAGTTTGATTGTTGTTTTTTGAATGGTTTGAATGAACTTCCCTCTCATTGCTTTGATTGGGCCTAGATTGTTTATTGCTCATGTTTTGGAGAGTTTACATTAGTAACTTATTTGTTTTCTGATTTTGCTTTGAGATGGCTTGGGTTGTTTGGGTTGTTTGGGTTGTTTGTTTCATGAAATCCCTTAATATATTGCATAGTTGTTCACTCTTTTTTTTTCTCCTCTTGACATTAACTAGATTCTATAGGGTGGCCGGATTAAAGCTTTGATACCAATTGTAATGTCCCTAACTAGAACTGAGCCTATTTTAGCAATAATTATCTATATTAACATACTAGTAATTCAAAAACAATTTACTTAATTTAGGAGACAAACTCATATTAGACTTACCACATTAAATCTGAACCAAATATTATAATATTATTCGATTAAATATTCTACATTCAATTCATAATTGTAAGAACTTGGGATAAGAATAGGATCTTACCTTATTCAGGAAGACTGGATGACTTGATTTGAGAGAACCTGCAACCATAATTAAGCATACACACCTACAAGCATATTAATTTCTGATTAGTATAACCTAATCTATTCATGACACGAACAGAGAGAAAGTATAAGAGGCCTAGAGGAACAGTTGGGGTATGTTGTCTACCAAGACCAAGGGATGGTCCCTTCTAACCCCCTTGCTAGGCTTGGCGGCCCTGTTTTCTATCCTTCCAAGCTTTATACCTTTAAACACTTTAAATACTTTACATCATGGTGAGACTAGCATGGGGAGGGTAACTAGTGTTAATTTTATGAGGATCCAGTTAATACTGAGAGGGGGGGTGAATCAGTATTAATACCGATTTGAAACTTTAAACCCAAATCAAATTTACAACAAATCCAACTTCATTTACCACATATGCCAATTCATTAAATAGTACATGTAATCACTAATAAATCTTTGATAAACTTCTATAACTGGTGTATTTGGAAATAATGAAACAACTAAAGATAATCAATAGTATCACATTAAAATCATACCACATGAACACCATATTTTTTACATGGAAACCCAAATAGGGAAAAAACCATGGTGGGAGTTAGTACCCACAGAGATTTGTACTCTTTTGAAGTGCACCCTATTAGGAGCTTACAATATGCCCTATTAGTAGCAGACCTTGTTAGGAGTCACCCAGTTAAGGGATTTGGATGTGCAAACTGGTTAGGAGATTAATGACATGTTAGGAACAACCTCATGGGAGGATTTACCACTCATTTTGAGAGCTACCCTGTTAGGGGATTTACAAGATTAATGCCTGTTAGGACCTACCCAATTAAGGGATTTAATCTGTTGCAACTGTTAGGAAACAACAGTGAAAAAGTGATTTGTTACTTGCACTTCTTAGCTTGCTAAATCAAATCCAATTATGTTCCATTATCTGCAACTCTCAGGAAGATCTAAATCTTCTCTGGTACAACTTCACACTCTTCTCTAAGACCACCGACACAATGAACATCAACTAAGCCAACATAAATAATGTTTTCCACTAGGTCGGCCACTAAACCCTAAATTACTTCATAGATCATCACAGATCTTTACAATTCATTACAAATCATCATATGGATCATTACAATCAATTACAAATCAATATCAACTATTTATTGATCATAAGTCATCACAGCAAGTTGATTTGGTACATAGTCAAACCCTTATCTCATTCTGCTAAGCACTTTGCGCATACCCAAGAAATTCACTCTCCAAACGCACCAAAACATCTTTCAAACACTTCATGTGGTTTGTGTCGTGTTACCACCAACATGTAGACTTGATGTCAATCACCGACATACCAAAAATCATTACCAGTTTTATGATTTCTTCATGAGTTCTAAAACCCTACTTAAACCATGGCAAAACTTCATCAGAAATTAGAAACATGCCTTCTAATAGTCATCATAAGATGTGGTTCTGGACATATACTCATTTCCATGATAAAAGCTTATATTCCAAACTGTAAATCACCAATCATCACCAATCATAATATTCAAGTAAAACATCTCTTCATATACCGGTTAAAGTCCTATTTTGCAATCTTTTGTATATTGTTGGTAAACCCTATCTTCGGTAGACTAAATCACTTAGATGACAAACCAAACATCAGATAACATTATTAATCATCAGTTGCCATCAATGACAACACAAATAACTAATCAAGTTATCTAATCACAAAATCTCAATCTCTTCATCACAAATAGTCTTATATCCTCTACTGATTCAGTCATCAGTTTTTAACTGCATCACCTCATCTGCATCAATTATGTCAATCATGCCAACATTCTCCCCCTTTGGCATTGATGGCAACACCAATCAGATTGCAGCACCATCACTGCTACTTGTTGCTGGTATCATATCATTTGTCGATCTCCTCCTTTTGTCTTCTCCCCCTAAACCAATACTTCTCCAACTTCTCTGATCCTTTTCTTCTCTCAAATTTGATATTGTTCTTCTCTCAAATCTGATCTTTTTCTTCTCCCAAATTTGATCTTGTTCTTCTCCCCCTTTGACAGCAATGCCAAAGGTGTATGTGCATTACCAATCTTCTTTACTACTATTTTTTTCATCATCATCTCTGCTAACCAGATCAGAACATTATATCAGGTCATTAAATTAGATTTTAATATCCGAGCTACTCCCTCTACGAAGTAGCTTCCACCTCATCAATCCTTAGTGAAGAATAAAAATTAGATCCACTGGATTGATGCATCTCCATCATTCTAGTTCTTTCGGTGTAGGGGTTTAACCCCTAGTTTACCTCTAAGAAACTCAAAGGTAGTCTTTGGTAAAGGCTTAGTAAAGATATCAGCTATCTAATCTTTACTCTTCAAATGTTCCATCTTGACCTATTTTTCTTGAATTATTTCCCTTAGAAAATGATACTTCAATTCAATGTGGTTGGTTCTAGCATGAAGCACAAGATTCTTAGAAATATTTATTGCACTTGTATTATCACAATAGATAGTTGCCGGTTCAAACATATCTATTTTGAATCCTTCTAGCACATGTCTCATCCATATTGTCTGCATGCAATTTATGGATGCAGCAACATACTCTGCTTTAGTTGTAGATTGAGAAACACATGTTTTTTTCTTGCTCGTCCATGCCACTAATCTTCCACCAAGAAGAAAGGCTCCACCGGTTGTGCTTTTTTGGTCATCCACATTACCTCCCCAATCTACATCACTAGAGACATCCAAAGTAAAATCTCCTTTATAGGGATACCATAAGCCATAGTCTACTATGCCTTTGAGATACCGAACAATTCTCTTCACTACCACCAAATGTCTCCTTAGGCTCTTTTTGAAATCTGGCAACTTATCCAACAACATGAGCAATGTCTAGCCTACTATGAACAACATAGTGCAACTTACCAATCATAGACCCATACTCTTTTTCACAAACATTAGGAGAATAATCTTGTTTGGATAACTTGTAGCCTGTCACCATTGGTGTTCCTACCGGTTTGCAGTCTTCCATGCCGAATGTCTTCAACACCTCTTTGACATACTTGCTCTAACAAATAAAGATACCACCATCTAGTTGTTGGACCTATAATCCAATAAAGAACTTTATTTCATCGATTAGAGACATTTTAAATTCCTTTTTTATTACATCAGCAAAATCCATACACATATCATCATTTCCACCAAAAATTATGTCATCTACAAACACTTTTGCTATCAACATCTTGTCTCCATCGGTCTTCAAATAAATGTTGTTGTCCTCACTGGTACGTTGGAATCCAATTTTGATCGGATGTGCATGTAATCTCTCATACCATGCTCCTGGTGCCTGTTTTAGACCATATAGTGCTTTATGCAATTTACATACCATGTCTTTATCATCAGATAGAGAAAATACATCTGGTTGTTCAATGTAGACTTCTTCTTCTTCTAGAATCCCATTTAGAAAGGCTGATTTGACATCCATTTGATAAACTTTGAATCCCTTATATGTAGCAAATGCTAGTAGCATTCTCACTTCTACTAATCTAGCAACTGGTGCAAAGGTCTCTCCATAATCCTCACCTTATTCCTATGCATACCCTTTGCAGACTAACCTCACCTTGTTTCTTACAATTTTTCCTTCTTCATCCAACTTATTCTTAAAGACCCATTTTGTTCCAATTACATTCTTATCTTCTGGTCTAAGAACAAGTGACCACATTTCTGATTCTTCTCAATTTTATCTAATTCTTCATTCATTGCATTAACCCAATCACCATGTCTTTTAGTGCTTCCCTTACTGTTTTGGGTTCTATTGTAGATATCAAGCAGGAGTTTTCCCTGATTTTCCTCCTTGTTTACACACCAGCATTCTTATCACCAATTATCTGCTCTTGTGAATGGTTTAATCCGACATACCTAGTCAATAGTGATACTAATTTTGCTTCTTATTCTTCAATTTATTCATCGTTGTCATCACTTATCGGTTGAGCACCTAATTCTCCATTTGCCGGTTCTTCAATGTTTTGTGCTTCCGTTTCAGTGATCACAAGTTTCTGATCATCTTTTTCAAGCTCAGATCTACTAGTACCTTCTGACTTTCTAGAGAGATCATCTACCTTCACATTAGCACTTTCAATAATCTTCTTAGTTTTCTTATTGTAACATTTGTATGCCTTACTTCTAGTAGAGTAACCAAGAAAGAATCCCTCATCAGATTTTGCATCAAATTTCTCAGTGTGATTATCTTTCTTAATAAAACATTGACTCCCAAAATTTTTGAAATAACTTACACAAGTATTTTTCCCATACCATAGCTCATAGGGTGTTTTGTTGTTACCTCTTTTTACTAGTACCCAGTTTAAAGTGTATACAATAGTGTTGACTACTTCCAAAACATTTTAGGTACATTACCTTGTAATAGCATGGTTCTAGCAGCTTCAACTATTGTTCTGTTCATCCTTTCTGCTATGCCATTCTGTTGTGGTGTCCTCAAAGCTGACATCTATCTCTTGATACCCTATTCATCACAATACTTAACAAATTCATCAGATGTGAATTATCCTCCCCGGTCTGATCTTAAACACTTCAAGTTCTTACTAGTTTCATTCTCAACCAGAGCTTTAAATGATTTAAATTTACTAAATGCATCTGATTTCTCCTTCAAAAATGTCACCCACATCATTTTAGAACAGTTATCAATGAAAATCATGAAATACCTATCACTGTAATAACTCTTTATTCTCATAGGACCATAGAGATCAGTATGTACCAAATCTAAAATATTCTCAGAAGTAAAATTCTTGCTCTTGAAAGAAATAGAGGTCATCTTGCCAATTTGACAGTCTTTGCATATCACATTATCTGGTTTAACAAGTTGGGGCAATCCTCTTATAACACTTGACTTTCTTACCTTAACCAAATTATCAAAATTAACACGACAACATCTTTTATGCCACAACCAACTATCTTCCATTCTTGCAACCAGGCAATTATTAACATTACTATTCAAATGGAATAAGTTACCTCTAGTTTGCTTCTCAGTAGCAATCAATTCACCATTACCTCCAAGAATTTTGCAGACTCCACTTTTAAACTCAAGCAAATAACCTTTATCATTGAGCTGACCAACACTTAAAAGAATATGCTTTAGACCATCAACCTAAAACATATCATCAGCATTACTATTCCCATTTAGAGAAATTTAACCTTTACCTTTCACCATGCAGGGAGAGTTA
This sequence comes from Cryptomeria japonica, assembly GCF_030272615.1. Taxonomy (NCBI): domain Eukaryota; kingdom Viridiplantae; phylum Streptophyta; class Pinopsida; order Cupressales; family Cupressaceae; genus Cryptomeria; species Cryptomeria japonica. Next base: position 275,293,751 of record NC_081413.1, read on the forward strand.
TTTCCAAATCTAACAACGCAACCATCAAATTCATCAAGGGCTATGAACTTAATTTTGTCTCTGGTCATGTGGTGTGAGCAGCCACTATCTATAATCCATTCATCACTATTCTCCATATGAGATACTAGTGCCTTTTCATCTGTCAGTTCCTCCTTCATGACTACAAACATAATTTCCTCATTGTCATCTTCATCTACAGACTCCTCATCGGTCACACCTTCATCTACTGCAACATAACATTGCTTTTTGCCTTTTCTTTTATATTTTCTAAATTTCTCTTTCTTGTTAGCATTGGGACAATTAACAGCAATATGATAGCAGCAATATGACCAATTTTACTACAAGAAAAACACTTTAAAGGTAGCTTTCCTTTATACTTACTAGTACCTCTTGGAAATATTTTTGCTAACAGTGCCTCAAGTTCCATCACCTGATCTTTATTGTCTTGATTTCCCCGGTTACTTCCATGACTTGACCTGCACTCATGATTTTGACATATATCTTTTCCTTTTCTAGCAGATGAACTGGTAATAGAAGCTTTAAAGGTAGATTCAGTAGATTTTGTCACACTACTATCAAAACTATTCAACTCAAAAGTTGTAAGCTTACCAATCAATGAATCAGTAGTTACCTTATCCTTTGAAATAGATCTAAGTTCTTGCATTGCAGATACTCTTATAGTATACTAAGGTTGAAGAGTTCTAAGAATTTTACTTACTATTGCTTCATCGTCTATTTTACCTCCAGCACTCTTTATGCCACCAACAACTTCTTTGATTCTCTAACCATACTATGTAATATTTTCTCCTTCAATCATTCTCCTGTCATCAAACTTTTCTCTCAAGCTTTTCTCTTTGGCTCTTTGTACATGCTCATCTCCTCCATAGATTATATCTAACTTTTCCCAAACCTGACCTGCAGTTTCCAATCCTTGAACATCAATATATTTTAAATCAAATAAAGTACTAACAATAGCTTTTAAGGCTTGCATGCTCTCTTGCTGCTCTTTGAGTTCATCTGGTGTCAATGGAGTAGTAGTAGGAGCAACATATTTTGTTTCAACTTGCGTCCAATATTGTACACCAAGACCTTTGATGTAGATCTTCATTCTATCTTTCCAAATCTTCTAGTTATCCTTGTTGAACTTAGGACCCTCTTTCTTCATTATCTTGACTTCCTCAGAATCTTTGCCTCAAGTGGTTAGGATCTCTACACACAGAGGACCAAAGCTCTAATACCAATTGTTAATTCTATGAGGATCCGGTTAATACTGAGAGGGGGGGTGAATAAGTATTAATACCAATTTGAAACTTTAAACCCAAATCAAACTTACAACAAAACCAACTTCATTTACCACATATGCCAATTCATTAAATAGTATCGGTAATCACTGATAAATCTTTGATAAACTACTATAACCGGTGTATTCAAAAATAATCAATAAACTAAAGAATCAATAATATCACATGAACACCATATTTTTGACATGGAAACCCAAATAGGGAAAAAACCACGATGGGAGTTAGCACCCACATACATTTATACTCTTTTGAAGTACGCCCTATTAGGAGCTTACAATATGCCCTGTTAGGAGAAGACCCTGTTATGAGTCACTCATTAAGGGATTTAAATGTGCAGCCTGGTTAGGAGCTTATTGACCTATTAGGATCAACCTCGTGAGAGTATTTACCAGTACTTTTGAGAGATACCCTATTAGGGGATTTACAAGATTAAGGCTTGTCAGGACCTACCCAGTTAAGGGATTTAATATGTTGCAACTATTAGGAAACAACAGTGAAAAAGTGATTTGTTACTTGCACTTCTCAACTTCCTAAATCATATCCAGTTGTGTTCCACTATCTACAACTCTTAGGAAGATCTAACTCTTCTCTGGTATGGCTTCACACTCTTCTCTAAGACCACCGACACAATGAACATCAACTAAGCCAACATAAATCATGCTTTCCACTAGGTCAGCCACTAAACCCTAAATTACATCATAGATCATCATAGATCTTTACAATTCATTACAGATCATCATATGGATCATTACAATCAATTACAAATCAATATCAACTATTGATTGATCATAAGTCGTCACAGCAAGTCGATCTGGTACAAAGTCAAACCCTTAGCTCATTCTGCTAAGCACTTTGCACATTCCCAAGAAATTTTCTCTCCAAACGCACCAAAACATCTTTCAAACACTTCACACAGTTTGATCCGTGTTACCACCAACAAGTAGATTTGATGTCGATCACCGCCATACCAAAAATCATTACCGGTTTTTTTATTTCTTCATCTGTTCTAAAACCCTACTAAAACCCTGGCAAAACTTCATTAGAAATTAGAAACATGCCTTCTGATAGTCATCATAAGATGTAGTTCTGGTCAGATACTCATTTCTATGATAAAATATTATATTCCAAGCCGCAAATCACCAATCATCACCAATCATCCGCTTCAAGTAAAACATCTCTTCATATAACGGTTAAATTCCTATTATATAGTCTTTTATATATTATCGGTAAACCCTGTCTCCGGTAGACTAAATCACTTAGATGATAAACCAAACATCAGATAACATCATTAATCATCAGTTGCCATCAATGACAACACAAATAACTAATCAAGTCATCTAATCACAAAATCTCAATCTCTTCATCACAAATAATCTTCTATCCTCTACCGGTTCAGTCATCAGTCTTTAACTGCATCTACATCAGTTATGCCAAACATGCCAATAAATAGTTCCTTGACTTCATGGGTCCTTGTGACCATATAGAAGCTCCTCGTCACCACTGGAAACTCTCCCATCCAATCATACATGATGGTGACAATAAATAGTTCTACTTACAGACTATACTAATTGCATAACTGTTGATTGTAAGAATTATAGAACAGTTTTGATATAGTTAAAGGTATATATCTACAAACAATATTAATTCAGATATAATCAAATTATATGAATATTTCTTAGTGCAGTGTATATTTGTAGACAACATTATATCAAATATACTCAGCTATAGTACAAATATTTTCTAGTACAGTAGTGATTTTGATATAATCTTCAAAATATATTCCCAGCACTCTTGACAATATCAATGTTGTTCCTAATGATGCTCTGCAAAAAGGATTAGAAAACCTGTTTGATGGCAACACACACAAGAGCACAAGAAACAAACGTTAGTGTTAGCAACAAAAGATTATCCTAAACAGGCATATCAAGAGAGATATTAAGCATGAAATAGAAAGCATATAAACATAGAATAAAATAGCTAATCAAGATGCTCATAGTTGCTCCTCCCTTGTTCCTCTCCTCTCCAAGTCCCAAATGAGTGTAGCTCTCAGCTTTTAGCACTAGCCATGGATGCCATATGGAGATTCAAGATGGTTGAATATGATAAGCAAATACTATGCAAGAGTAGATAGTGATGCTATGAAAAAGCTCTATGCTAATGCCAGTATAACAACAATACTCTAAAAATGCTTCTCCTTTTGCTTGAGGAGAAGGGTTCTATTTATAGAAGAAATAGGGAAATGAAGGGTTAAGATTGAGCAATCTTAACAAGGGTTAGGATTGAAAGTTGGGGATCCATGTGCACAATTGGCACCAATAAAATGGTGACAAGTTTCAACATAGGATTGGGTTGAGAGAAGAGGTTGGAGGCATTAAAGGCCTGAGAAGACCTCATGGTTATCTAGAAGGTAAGGGTCAAGTCTAAATTAAGATTACCCATTGGATTAAGAGTTAATCCAAGGATAAACCTTTGTGCAAATGTTTAAGAGATAATCATGGTCAAAACATTAATGGCCTGATGAGACCTTTGAGTTGGGTAGAGGTTGAGTCAAAATAAATGTTTTAACCATGTGGGAGGGTTGAATTAACCATTAATGGTTATTGGAGACTTTGGGGATTAAGTGGTTGAAGGTTAGAAGCTTTCAAAGGTTATCCAAGACTTTGAGGGTTAATTTGTTGAACACACAAAGCATTAATTGCTTTTCAAAGACTTTGGAGTCTTTGAGAAGTGACTCCAATTTGCTTAGGAATGTGACAATATTTAGGGGATGGATTAGGCTAATTAGGAAGGGTTTAGAAGAATCTAGAAGGGGTTTAGGCATACAAGTGGATTTTGTAGGAAAATGCAAGTGGGAGAAATTTTGGTATTTTCAATTAAAATAAAATCATTTATTTCAATTAAATGGTGTAATTTGCATTTGGATAAATATTCAAATAAATATTAATTTATTTAAATGAGAAAAATGAAGATAAAGCATTAAAATGCTTGAAGACTTTGAGGGAAACCATTAAAGGCTTGAAGACTTTAAGGAAAACCATTAAAGTCTTAAGAAGATTATAGAAGGAAGCCATCAAGTTTGAAGACTTTAAAGCCATCAAGTTTGAATACTTTAAGGGAAACCATTAAAGGTTTCAAGTGGGTGAGGATAAATAGGATTTTAAATAAATAATTTATTTAAAATAGTTGTGCAACTTGCTTTTGTAGGAAAATACAAGTGGGTGGAGGATAAAGGTGATTTAAATAAATTATTTATTTAAAATAATTGTGCAACTTGCATTTGTAGGAAAATGCAAGTGGGTGGAGGATAAAGGTGATTTAAATAAATGATTTATTTATTTAAATGTGAGAGGTGGGATTTTGGGGGTTTTAAATAAATATTAATTTATTTAAATGTGAGAGAAGATTTAATTAAATAAATATGATTTATTTATTTAATTAATGGTCTGAATTTGGTTAAGTGAATTAAATCAAATAAATTGAATAATTTATTTAATTAATAGGAGAATAGGGTTAAGATGAATTAATTAAATATTAATTTAATTAATTATTAATTGATGGTTAAATAATCAAATAAATACTAAGTATTCATTTAATTAAGTGGACAAATTTATGTGACTACATTTGCCCCTCTTTGAGACGGTGCGGTTTATCGCGTCGTTTCAAAGAAAGAAAAATAGGTGTGAAGAAATGCCCCATAAAATGTAAATTTAATGGGTGGTATGCCCCCTCGAGAGATGGGCCGAATTTTTTTTGTTGAAAAATCGGGCGATCTCTCGAAAAAGAATGAAAAGCGAAGGGGAGGTAGAATAGAAGAAATTAGAACTAATGATGAAAGAATGGGAGAAAATGGAGTGAATATGAAGAAACAACAAGCCAACGAATACCCTGAGGTCATGCAAGAGATACATAGCAGATGTAGTGTGGGGTTTTGATTGATGCTATACAATTGATCAAAATTGGTTGGACAATCTGGGGCAATTGGTTGAATTGCCCCGGTCAAGTCAAAGCGTGACAGTTGATGTCAGTTGGTCGCTTGGACATGATAAAGTCTGAGTAAGTGAATCAAAGTGACCTGATGTGACTTAGACAATTGATGTAATTGCCCGATGAAGTCAAGGTATATGAAGCAAAATACTCGTTGAGACGTAGACAATTGATGTAATTGTCCGTTGGATTGTGTTTGATTGGTTGATCAATTGATAGTATGTGCGTGTGATGGATGGCTGTGGGGAATCATGGCAGCCCCGTTGAGACTAGGTCATTATGATAAATGCCTGATGTAGTCTAGGATTACCATAATCGATTACCTGTTGAGACCTGAAGATACTTGATCAGAGTATCTGTTGATAGTCTAGGTGTGTGTGAGTCGATGTATCTGTGTAGACAGAGTAACTGGCTTGACTTATTGGATGACTTAGGATAGGAAACACAATCCCTCCTATTTAGAGATGGATGGTGATGAACGTGGCTTGATTAGGTTGATTGGGACATGATGTAGGGTATGTGATGGTGATTATCGAGATGGGGAGGGTGGGGGGGGTTCAATGTTAGATAGAAGAAATGGAGGACCTATTACATTCCTATGGAAGAAGAGGAAAATAGAGTATGCATTATTATGACTATGTAGGCATGATATGTAGCTATTATGAATGTATGGATGGGTGGAATGCAATGAAATGCAATATATACAGATGAGATGGAATGACGATCCATAGTGCTCTATTTTCATCATTGAGCTTTAAAATGTTGTAAGAAAATACAAGCAACTTGACATAAAGATTCAAGATGACCAGAGTCTTTCTTACATGGATTTTGATATAGCAAGTTAATACAAGCAACTTGATATAATGGATCAAGTTGACCTGAGTATTGCTTGCGGAATAGACAAGGATTATCTCCGTTCATGCATGACTTGGATCGTCCTCCTTGATCTTAGGTTGATCATATCCTGAGACAAGTGCATACCGTAATAAGAGATAAAACCTTTATCCAGTTTGGATGAGGTAGGAGGAACCAAAGAAAGAGAATTGTACCTGCAAACAAACAATATATACATAAAGAATAAAGAATATGGATCCTTGGTAATGGTTCATGCTCATATGGTCGAGGTATACGTTGTAGTCAGCAAGCCGTAATGATCTATGACTGCATTTTGCATAAGATCATGTAGCTTGGTGAACTTCCCACGTAGACACCATTAGTACATGCCCCAGAACTTCATCGGAAATAATGCGCAAACGATACAAAACAATGCTGAAAGATCCCGATACAGATAAACAAATGAATTACTCACGAATCAACCAAGCATTTGATAGCTTAACATAATTTTCTTGTCAAAGAAAATGTCACTTTTGTCTTTGTTTTTGTAAGGAATGATGCATCCTTGTTGAAGACAGTTTGATTGTTGATGTTGAGTGTGTGGTTGATTGGTAAATGGTCATTGTGTGAGTAGTTTGTCAATGTTTATTTTGGTATCTGCATGGATGGGTATGTACAAGGTGTTGCCATGTTTTTGTGTGATTTTTCAATGGTTTTGTCGATGTTTTTGGATTTTGAATTATTTTGAATGTTTTTGGTATTTTTGCGAGATATTTTTGAATGTTTTTGGATTTTTGATGATTGTTTGAATGAAGAACTGAATGAATCATAAGACAATGTAGAATCCACTTCCATCAATAGGTTAAAGGCATTGCCCCCAGTTTTAGACATGACTATGAAAGAGCGAGATGCAAGATGTATGGAGTACTATCATAATTGCAGAGGAATAACAAGCCATGGTTGATGGATGGATGGATGTATGTATGAAGTAGATGTGATCGCCACAAGTCTGAAAGATAATGGAGCCATAGCCTTTACGAGTGGCGCCTGTTTGCCAGGTTTTCACCATCGTTCTTACCCAAGGTGCCACCGGAGTGGTTGTTCACCGTTTGGATGCATGATTTTTCTTTACTTTTTTGAATGTTTTTATATTTTCTTCAGGACATTTTTCTGAATGTTTTTTGGTATTTTCTGATAGGCAGGGGAGCCTGATGCTCTGTACAGCTTATGTGTAAAACCGTTTGAGGTGCATGCTGTTGATTGGATCTGCGAGCGGTTCTCCGTCTGATGTAGCCAACTGATATGCCCCGGACCCAAATACAGCAGTGACAACATATGGGCCTAGCCAATTTGATTCAAACTTGCCTTGATGTTCTCTGTTTGGTTGGTTGCGAGGATTCTCTCAAAGAACAAGATCACCTACCTCAAATGTACGAGGTCTAACTCGGTGATTGTAGCTTCTACTCATGCGCTGCTGATAGGCTTTGAGATGGTTGTATGCAGCTTGTCGCTTCTCATCAAGTAGCTCCAAGTCCTGAAGGCGTGAGACTCTGTATGCGTCATCATCAATGAGATTGTGCAAGGAAACCCTTAATGATGGTATCTCGACCTCAATAGGCAAGATAGCTTCTGCACCATAGACCAATGAATAAGGAGTTGCACCTGTAGGGGTTCGAATGCTAGTTCGATATGCCCATAGCGCTGGATTCAATTGAACATGCCAATCACGACCGGCATCATTGACTGTCTTCTTTAGGATCCTCAATATGTTTTTATTGGATGCTTCGGCCTGACCATTGCCTTGTGGGTAATAGGGAGTGGAAAAGCGGTGTTGGATATGAAATTTCTCACAAAGCTCACGAACATCCTGATTTTTGAAAGGAAGACCGTTATCTGTGACAATGGACATGGGCACACCATACCGGCAGATGATGTAATTGAGGATGAATGAGGCGATCTGCTTGCCGGTGACTTGGGTAAGTGGAACAGCTTCGATCCACTTGGTGAAATATTCGGTGGCGGTAATAATGAATTTATGGCCATTGGATGAAGATGGATGGATTTTACCCACAAGGTCAAGGCCCCATTGACAAAAAGGCCATGGTGTTGTGATTGGTTGTAGTTCCTGTGCTGGTGCATGTATCAGGTCGCCATGAACTTGACATTTCTTGCATTTCCTGACAAAGTAGTAGGAATCCTTTTCCATAGATGGCCAATAGTATCCAGCTCGCATGAGTTTCTTGGCTAGTGACGGACCACTTGAGTGAGTCCCGCAAATTCCTTCATGTACCTCTTCCAAAGCCTTTGTTATCTCATCTTGTTCCAGACATCGAAGGAGAGTACCATCAAGACTACGTCGGTATAGGGTTTCAGCAATAATGGTATATCGAGCAGTTTGGCGAATGAAGGTTTTACGTTGATTAATTGATTGGTTGGGAGGAAGGGTGTGATCACGGAGATAAGTGTAGAACTCACCATACCATGGGGATTCAGAACCGACAAGGCGACATATCATTTCGGATTCGGGGATATCATAAGCGGGAATCCAAAGCTGTTCTACCAAGAACTCGTAGCGTGTTGAATTCTGTGGAAGATCTAGTAGAGATGCGATGGTAGCCATAGCGTCAGCAGCTCGATTCTGATCTCTTGGTATCTGCTCAAAAGTGATAGTAGTAAATGATGTCTTTAGATTGTCCACCATTTGCTTGTATGGCATGAGTTTATCATCCTTGGTCTGATATTCATCGGTTGCTTGTCGAATGACTAGTTGGGAATCGCCATATACTTGCAATTCTTTTAATTTCCATTGTACGGCTAACCTGAGTCCTGTGATCAAGGCCTCATACTCTGCTATGTTGTTTGTGCATGGAAATGTGAGCCTGTAAGACTTCGGGATGCTATCACCTTGAGGTGTGATAAACAGAATGCCTGCCCCCGAGCCGTGCCTAGTGTATGAACCATCAAAATATAGCTTCCATGGTTGTACTTCTGTGAGCATGAATATCTCTTCATCTGGAAAATTGGAAATGAGGGGATGATCGCCTATGAGTGGTGCATCGGCCAACTGATCTGCAATAACTTGACCTTTGATAGCTTTACGGTCCACATACTCAATGTCAAATTCACTTAGAATCATCACCCATTTGGCCAAGCGGCCTGTCAATGCTGCTTTGCTGAGTAAATACTTGAGTGGATCAATCTTTGCAATGAGTTGTACCTTGTGTGTTAATAGATAGTGCCGCAATTTAGTGGCTGCCAAGATTACTGCTAGGCAAGCTCGCTCAATAGGTGTGTAATTGAGTTCATAGCCCACAAGTGTGCGAGAGATGTAGTAAATAGCACACTCTTTTCCTTCTGCATTATGTTGTGCCAGTAGTACACCCAATGCTGTACTTGTTGCTGAGATATAGAGTAACAACGGTCTACTTGGATCTGGTGGCATCAGCAATGGTGGATTCATGAGATAGTCTTTAAGCGCCTGAAATGCTTGCTGGCATCTGTCATCCCACTGAAAGCGGATGTTCTTGTGTAGCAAGTGTGTGAACGGGTGACACTTATCAGCCAATTGTGCAATGAATCTTCGGATAGATTGAAGCCGTCCTTGTAGTGTTCTTAGCTGACTGATATTCTTTGGAGGTGGCATGTCCATGATTGCTTTAACCTTTGCTGGATCGACCTCAATGCCTTTGCTTGAGACAATGTATCCTAGAAGCTTCCCGGAGGTCACTCCGAAGACACATTTCTTTGGGTTGAGTCGAACATGGTATTGTTCCAGTCTATCAAATATTTTATCTAAGATGTGAAGATGTCCTTCTCTAGTAAGTGATTTTGCTAGTAAATCATCCACATAATCTTCCATTATAGTATGCATCATGTCATGGAAGATGGTGGTCATTGCTCTTTGATAGGTTGCTCCTGCATTCTTTAGACCAAAAGGCATTACATTCCAGCAGTATGTGCCCCATGGACATGTGAAGGCTGTCTTATGTTGGTCCTCTGGTGCGATCTTTATTTGATTGTATCCTGAAAAGCCATCCATGAGTGAAAGCATGGCATGTCCTGCTGTCAAATCTACTATGATGTCGATATTTTGGTAGAGGGAAGTCATCCTTAGGACATGCCTTATTCAGATCTCTGAAGTCTGTACAAATGCGGATGCCCCCTTTTGGTTTGCCAACTGGTACAATGTTGGAGATCCATTCTGCATAATCAATTGGTCTAATGAAACCAACATCCAGGAGTTTCTTGAGTTCTGTTTTGACTAGCACGGCAATCTGAGGATGCATCTTACGAAGCTTCTGCTTGACAGGTTTGGCTCCTTTTGCTACTGTGAGATGATGCATGACTAAATCAGGATCAAGCCCAGGCATGTCTGCATATGACCATGCAAAGTTGATCTGACGCTGTTGGAAGAACTCTATAAATTGAGGTTGTTCCTCTGGAGTGAGAAGAGATGCCAGATGTATGATATGAGGATTTTCAGGAGTCCCCACATTGTATTCTTTGGTTTCCTCGATAAGAATCGTTGATCGTTCCTGTTGTGTACTAGCAGGGAGGATGTCAAACCCTTCATCCTCAGGCGCCTCAGAGAGGTTTTCACCATTGGATACGCTCTTTCTTTTTACTTTTGTCAGATCAAATAGTGCCACAGTGTGGTTTTCACTGGAAGATCCATGTTTTATTGTTATATTTTTGCAGCTGAAGGGTTTGGCATCCGCCCCGAAGTATGTTGCGCTATTAAGTTCAATGGCGAATCCAGCTTTGTGATCCCCGCTTGGTAGATTATCCCTTAATTCCAAAAAGTCAATGATAGCCTCATCGTTTTGGAAGAGGTCAAGACATGGGGGATTTGGTTGATTCCATTCGATGAGTTCAGGGTGGATAATGGGCATTACCTCATCGATTAAGTTAAGTGCGGGAGATGTATCAGTGAGGGTTAAGACAGTGTGGTGAAGGTCGTTGATGGTACTCTCCCTGTCAGAATCCGATGTAGGATGAGACGTAGGGTCTGTGGAAGATGTTTCCAGCTCAGGTACCCAAGTGGTCTTTATCTGTGCTTCTCCGTAAACAGGAATGTCTTTGCGTGGCGGAGGTGGTGACGTGTCTTCCTCATCTGAAGTGTTAAGCTGTACAGAATCAAATTCCCACTCATGTGAGTCAGTCTCTGAATCACTTTCGAGCATCCGATTGCTATACCATACTGGGATGTCGCTGGAGTTGAATACTGCAGGCATGATTGGTTTATGTACCTTTGTGGTGATCGGTGCTGCAGGAACCGTGATGGGGATTAAAGGATTTGTCACTGGAAGTATCGGCAGTGTTGATTTAGTGGTTTCTATTGGAACGGCTGGTGCCATAGATGCTACTACGGGTTCCAATATAGTTGCTGCTATGAATGGTTTTATTGATGTGATGACTGTTGTGGATGGGATTACTAGTTCGATTGGTGGGATGAGTGATATTGATGATGGTTGCGGTGGGTTTGTGAGCCTCGATGGGGCAGTGACAATATTGCTTGATGGTGCTTTGATTATGAAAGGTGTCCTCTTTACAGTAGGTGGGCAAAATGGTTTGCTAGGTTTTCCTTTAAATCTGAGTTTAGGAAGGATCTCTTTTTCAAAGCCTAGGCCTGTATTACCTTTGGGCTTGAACTCTGGCAGCAACGGTTCATGTCGTCCTTGTTTGCAGTATCCCAAAGCACTCTGACCATCATATCCCATTCTTTGCATAATGAGGAGGCCTTTGCCATACTGTTCTGTAGGAAGTGTAACTCGCGGTATGTCAGTGGTGATGGGATCTTTATAGATCCATTCCGCTAGGTCCTTATCTTGTGTCTCTTCCTCTTGACTCTTTCCAAGGATGAAAGGTGTTAAGGCACATGCAGGCGTGTTTAGTGGTTGCTGGAGTAACTACTGTGGTTTACCATGTGTTCTAGGAGAAGTAGGCATTTGTCCCACACAAAAGAGCTGACTCAAGTTGTATTCTCCAGGACCTTCCTCTGCGACTTTCATCTTAAGCTTTTCTTGCTTGGGTATAGGAGTGTTTGAACTGGCAAGAGAGGCGGGATTTACATATGATGTGGAGGAAATGGCTTCCCTATTATTAGGAACAGTAATCTCTGGTTGATGGCTGATATTATGGCAAAATGCAAAAGGATTTGCATCACCCAGGATTGTGATCTCTGCACCATTATGTGGGAACTTGATACATTGATGGTAGGTAGATGGAACGGCTTGCATGGCATGTATCCAAGGTCTCCCTAATAATAGATTATATGGCAGAGGAAGGTCCAGAACCTGACAAATGATGTGCTTTACCACGGGGCCTACTCGGATTGGTAGTACCACAGCTCCTTTGGATGAACGCTCTGCATCATCATAGGCCTTGATGGTGATCTTCTTGCGAGGATCCACTGATTCTATTGCATATCCCAATGCTGTGACCAACTGTAGTGTACAGATGTTTAGGCCTGCTCCATTATCTATCAAGACTCGCTTGATCCTGTGTTGGTTGACAAAGCCTTCAATGTGGAGTGAGGCGTTATGAGGTTGTTGGAACGAAGAGTTGTCACTTTCGGAAAAAGTGAGACAAGGTGATGACTTTAGAGTTCCAACCATGGCTTGAAATTGGTCCGTGTTCAAGTTTGCAGGGACTGACGCTTCTTGGAGTGCTTGATCCAAGATTGTTTTATGAGATGGTGATAGGCGTAATAGCTCTAAAATGGAAATGAGCGCAGGCGTTTTATCTAATTGTTCCACAAGATTGTACTGCTTTGGGATGGAGGTGGTGCCTTGTGGAGCTGCCTTGATGGTAACTTTGCCGCGACGCGTAACAACATTGCAATTTGAGGTGGGATTTTTGAAGGTTATGGTTGCAATTTGTTCACTGGCATCATACAGGTGATTTACAGTGTAATTATACGCAGCTTGCGTATAATCAGTGGTATCAGGACCTCGTCTGGACGTCAAAGGACCCCTTTGATCTTGCGATGGAAGTGGATTCTTGAACATCTGATGATCATTATTGGTTGTTTTTGGGTCATGCCCTTCAATTTCAATTTCTCCTCAGTCAATAAGATCCTGAATGAGATCTTTCAATCGGTGACAATTACTTGTCTTGTGTCCTCTTCCTTGATGGAACTCACAATGTTCAGTATCCTTCCACCATGCTGGTTTGACTTGGGGCTCATAATTTGATAACTTAGGTAGAGTGATCAAATTCTGAGAAATAAGTTGTCGCATCACCGTTTCAATGGGTTCCCCTAAGGGAGTGTATGTGCGTTTTTGTTTTTGTGGACGAGGTCTTGGTTCATCCTGAGATGTGATGCGACCTTGATTAGGAGGAACATTTGTGTTATTCTGAGGTGGAGGATTTGGTCCTGCAAACCGAACCATAGGTTGTGCATTTTGGATAGTTCGAGCATCCACAACCCCATCGTTGACGATATTTTTATTCTTGTTCCAGAAGTTTGGTTTATCACTATTGAATCGCGGGCGAGGACCATCTTTTGGTTCATTAAAGATTTTGATGAGTCCTTTCTTGATGAGTGCCCTTTCACATTTTATACCTTTGGTGATCATATCGTTAAAGGAGTCTGTGTCTTTGACATCCAGGTGAAATTCCATTTCTTCGTTTAAGTTGGAAATGAAAATTTCCACTAGTTCTCGTTCAGGTAACTGAAGAGAACGTCTGCTAGACATTTGGCGCCATCGTTGCAGGAATACTGAGAATAGTTCACCTGGTTTTTGTTTGGTATTGCACAGATCAGCCATGGTGATGTCGCATTCAATATTATAAGAGTAATGAGATAGGAACTTCTGGATGAGTTCCTCAAATGTTCTAATGCCACCTGGTAGTCGGGAAAACCATGATGTGGTTGTTCCTCCCAAGCTTTGGGGAAAAAGGCGCATTAGATATGTGTCCTCATAAGCCACTTCAAGACAAGCGGAATGAAATTCTCGGACATGATCGCGGGGATCTCCCTTTCCTCTATATTTTTCGAATTTTGGTGTTTCGAACCCGCGTGGAAAGGGTGGCATATAAAGATTCCTATCAAACGGATAGGGACAGATGTCGTTAAGTGAGAATTGATTGGTCTTAACACCACTATGAAGTTGTTGGGTGAGATTCTCGACTTGTTGCCGCAACATCTCCATTTCATTAGGAGGAGGAGGTGGTGGGTTACCTCGAGGGATGTTATATCTGATGGGATCTCTACGCCTTTCCTCCTCATGGCGACTTTGTCTTTCTGATGCTTGTCTTAATTGGGCAAGATCAAAGTCAGAGGGGAGTTTGGCTCCTTCTTGAGCGAGTCTTAAAAAGTGAGCATCCGCATTGCTCCTTAGTATTTCATCGAATAATCTGTTAAAATGAGGGTTATGCCGAACCCTTTCGATTGTTGAAGGAGTGGGTGTACCTGGGTTTTCATCATTCCCATTTCCTCCAAGTGCTTCTTGAAATTCATTGAGGTTGTCCTCTTCTTCCTCAATTTCTATTTCTCGTTGCCTTGATCGTGATCGGGTTTGAGCCATTTTGTTTGCAAGTTTGTGTTTGAAGTTGATTGAAGATGATGATGAGTGGTGATGAAATGAAAGATTGATTGGTTGGTGATTTGTGTTGTATGTAGATCTCTAGCACTTTAAGGTAAATGCAACCGAAATTCCTTCTTTGAATTGCTTGTTTGTTTTGAGGAGTTTGGATGTGATAAGGTGTAGAGAAATCTGAGATGTGTTACAGATTTTGACTACCTAGCAATGAGAGGATTCACTCATGAACTAGTTTTAACCTGCGTAGATGTGTCTCTTAGGATGAGCTTATCCTAGATGTAGAAACAATCTAAAAGTGATGTGATGTGTTTGATTTCAAGCAATATCTAAAAGAGAACTTGGGACAAGAACCTCTTAATGTTTTGAGAGTTTTGGGATGAATTGATGATGGAATAATGATGTATGAATGAGATGATGGATGTTTTGTTTTCAACTTCAATAAAAACTTTGTGTTACAAATGGAACAAACTCTACTTCTTCCCTTTCAGGCGTTGGTGGCATTTCTCGAGCTGTGTTGTAGGTGATACAGATGTTTGGGAAGAAATTGGGATTAATCTTTCCTCCTTGATTTTTGTGATAACTCAGAGCTCTATATTGCATAAAAGCTCTGCGGTTCAATGATTCGGAATCAAATTCGTTTGTTTTACCTTGAAGATAGAGACGCATGCGATGTAGAAAGACTCTATGTGAGACAAAGATTTGTCTATTGAGATAGAAGAATTTCCTCCTTTTGATCAAAGCCTTTGAGCTTAATGGTCTTCTTTTCAAGGTAATATTCTGATGACACTTCTTCTTTCGCAAGATGTGAAGAATGGTCATAAATTTTGTCTCTTTGTTGTTTGTACTTTGTTTTTGGTATTTTTGTTTGTTTTTGAGAAATGTTGGATGAATACTGTGTTTTTGGGATTGATTTTCTGATTTTTCTTTGACAAGGAAACAAAGCAAGCACACAAACACAAGAATGTTGCCTCAAAGGCACAAATGAGTATGGGTCTAGATCAACCCAATCCTTGGACTTGTTTTTGACCCTTCCTTTAGATGTATTTTAAGGTGTATTTCCAAAGCCTGAAGTCGGCTCAATTTGCACTTGGTCTTTAAAACGAACACACTTCAAACACTTTTTATCCCTAAGGTCAAATGGCCAGTTGTGATAAATTTAGCCCACATCTTGATATTTCTTCGACTTTGGTACTACATACCTTATGAATCCCGCCGTGGCAGGTAAGGATGTGATATACTAAGTCTTGCACGAGCATAACAAATAGATGATCCCTATGATGGGGGAGTCACCACTTTTATCAAGCCACAAGTGACTTTTCAAAAAGCTATGTTTCTACTCAAGGAAATATGTATGGTGAGTATCTTGGGAGCAAAACCATCTATGCTCTTGCACTAAATTATATCGCAAATATCCTCAATCAATAGAACGGGTGGGCTACTACTTAAAGGTGTTTAGTCATGTTCGATGTTTTTGGACATAAGTTCATTCTGCAGTGACTCACTTAAGAGCCTTGTAACTGGTGGTGGGGCCCATTTGTCCTTTCGGCCAGTTACACTGTAGGAACAGCTATACCCAAGGCTACAGCTTTCGCTCACACCTGATTTCTATAGCGGCTCGAAGGATTTACCGCTCGAGGTCGTTCCCAAGAGTATCGATCCCTTGGCAGGCCTCTCTTAAAAAGATAAAATGTGAGTGTTACTAACACTTTTCTCTTGCACCTAGGACCACGAGAGCCAAGGGAGAGGATAGTGTGTGTTAGAGGTAGGACCACTCGACCAACTCTTTGCACAAGTGTGCCAAGCACGAAAAACACCTGTTCTTTTTAATCTATCATTGCAATGTGA
The DNA here is from genome assembly GCF_030272615.1 of Cryptomeria japonica. NCBI lineage: Eukaryota > Viridiplantae > Streptophyta > Pinopsida > Cupressales > Cupressaceae > Cryptomeria > Cryptomeria japonica. The sequence goes on from NC_081413.1 coordinate 275,310,261, forward strand.
TCTAACTATTTGGAGATGTTGCTCCAACAATAATGGTGTTCTTTTTAATTTTCAAAGACAATTGTTTGAGTAAACTAGAATTTGAAAATCCTGGTCAACTTAATGAAAAACACGTTTGCATGAAGTAAGATTGCTTTAAAAATGAGACAAGTTGATTGTGAATTTTATTTGCACCAAAAATGGAAGTGTGGATTGTGAGTTTTATCTTGATGCAAGAAATAAATTTTGCCTTGTTTATTTTAAGCACCAAAACGAAGTTTGTTTCCTAACTTGCCAAAAAAAAAAAAAAAAAAGTTGTTTTTGTATAAGTTTGTGGTTCTTTTTACCTTTGAACAATGAAATTCTTTTTAAGAGCCCCAAACAAATGTGTGATTCTTTTTTTAAAAGCCCAAATTTGAAATGTGAAGTTAATTTTAAACCAAAATAAAAAGTGAATTCATTTTTAAAACCAACTTCAAAAAACAAGTTAGTAAAAAATATAAATCTACTCTTTAATCTAATTTAAATCTGCACAAAAGAGAAAAATAGTTAGTAAAATCCGCCTATTTGGTGGGCTTCTACAAGCCTAAATTTTTATTTTTATTTTTGGTTTTTTATTTTTTTTGGTTACAAAGTGATTTGTACAACGTTTTGTTACAATAGCGCTAGTCTGCGTTTGAACAGAGGCACTATTTAACACAAACGTATTAAAAGAAAGGGAAAGACAGAGAAGGGAAAAGCACTGAAACAGGGGGAATAGCGCCAAAATAATGCCAAACGCACCAAAACAGTGTCAAAATCGCAACCTGTGTGACATTTTCAACATTCAAACATGTTATTGGTTAAAAAAAAAAAAAGTTGATCTTTTTGGTGTTTGGATTCACGTCGGGTTCACCAAATGATGCTCTGCAAAAAGGATTAGAAAACCTGTTTGATGGCAACACACACAAGAGCACAAGAAACAAACGTTAGTGTTAGCAACAAAAGATTATCCTAAACAGGCATATCAAGAGAGATATTAAGCATGAAATAGAAAGCATATAAACATAGAATGAAATAGCTAATCAAGATGCTCATAGTTGCTCCTCCCTTGTTCCTCTCCTCTCCAAGTCCCAAATGAGTGTAGCTCTCAGCTTTTAGCACTAGCCATGGATGCCATATGGAGATTCAAGATGGTTGAATATGATAAGCAAATACTATGCAAGAGTAGATAGTGATGCTATGAAAAAGCTCTATGCTAATGCCAGTATAACAACAATACTCTAAAAATGCTTCTCCTTTTGCTTGAGGAGAAGGGTTCTATTTATAGAAGAAATAGGGAAATGAAGGGTTAAGATTGAGCAATCTTAACAAGGGTTAGGATTGAAAGTTGGGGATCCATGTGCACAATTGGCACCAATAAAATGGTGACAAGTTTCAACATAGGATTGGGTTGAGAGAAGAGGTTGGAGGCATTAAAGGCCTGAGAAGACCTCATGGTTATCTAGAAGGTAAGGGTCAAGTCTAAATTAAGATTACCCATTGGATTAAGAGTTAATCCAAGGATAAACCTTTGTGCAAATGTTTAAGAGATAATCATGGTCAAAACATTAATGGCCTGATGAGACCTTTGAGTTGGGTAGAGGTTGAGTCAAAATAAATGTTTTAACCATGTGGGAGGGTTGAATTAACCATTAATGGTTATTGGAGACTTTGGGGATTAAGTGGTTGAAGGTTGGAAGCTTTCAAAGGTTATCCAAGACTTTGAGGGTTAATTTGTTGAACACACAAAGCATTAATTGCTTTTCAAAGACTTTGGAGTCTTTGAGAAGTGACTCCAATTTGCTTAGGAATGTGACAATATTTAGGGGATGGATTAGGCTAATTAGGAAGGGTTTAGAAGAATCTAGAAGGGGTTTAGGCATACAAGTGGATTTTGTAGGAAAATGCAAGTGGGAGAAATTTTGGTATTTTCAATTAAAATAAAATCATTTATTTCAATTAAATGGTGTAATTTGCATTTGGATAAATATTCAAATAAATATTAATTTATTTAAATGAGAAAAATGAAGATAAAGCATTAAAATGCTTGAAGACTTTGAGGGAAACCATTAAAGGCTTGAAGACTTTAAGGAAAACCATTAAAGTCTTAAGAAGATTATAGAAGGAAGCCATCAAGTTTGAATACTTTAAGGGAAACCATTAAAGGTTTCAAGTGGGTGAGGATAAATAGGATTTTAAATAAATAATTTATTTAAAATAGTTGTGCAACTTGCTTTTGTAGGAAAATACAAGTGGGTGGAGGATAAAGGTGATTTAAATAAATTATTTATTTAAAATAATTGTGCAACTTGCATTTGTAGGAAAATGCAAGTGGGTGGAGGATAAAGGTGATTTAAATAAATGATTTATTTATTTAAATGTGAGAGGTGGGATTTTGGGGGTTTTAAATAAATATTAATTTATTTAAATGTGAGAGAAGATTTAATTAAATAAATATGATTTATTTATTTAATTAATGGTCTGAATTTGGTTAAGTGAATTAAATCAAATAAATTGAATAATTTATTTAATTAATAGGAGAATAGGGTTAAGATGAATTAATTAAATATTAATTTAATTAATTATTAATTGATGGTTAAATAATCAAATAAATACTAAGTATTCATTTAATTAAGTGGACAAATTTATGTGACTACACCTAATATAAAATAATAATATCTGAAAGAGATCTTATTTGAAAATTAGTAGGTTAGGGGTAGAATTACCTTACCTATCCCTTATGAAGAGAACCAAAGTTGTTTAATGGTTTGATGAGTTGTCAGAAGACTAAAGATTTTTTTCCCCATTTTTTTTATTTTATTTTTCCTATCTTTCTCTGTGAGAAGTAATGGGCCCATATTTAAAGGTAGACCCACAACCTTTTGTGAGAGATGTGACTTATTGAGAGTCACATCCTCTTCTTAGTAATGTTTCTTTTGTACTATCGTGACTCTTAGGGGATGCAATTACTCTTTATAATTTAATATTTAATCAGTATTTACTTATTAATTGAATTCATGTTTACTTATTAATGGAATTCATATTTACTTATTGTAGCGTCCTAAAATTGCGACACTTGCAATTTCAACCGCATTTGGGTCTTCACGATGGCGATGCAACACTAAACCTGAATGGAGACCCTGAAACTTGCTCATGACACCAAAAACTGCATTTTTCCAGCACCCTGGCCTGATCCTCCTTGCACCCTGCTATCCCGGGAGGTGGGACCAGAGCGCCCAGCGCCCTGGTCCTTCAGGACGCGCCATCGTCCCGTCAACTTTTGCTCAAATTTGCAGGACAGCATTGTCTCGACATTTTACTGCTAATTCCAGGTCCGCAGCTTCATCCTATATCCCTAACTCAGTTTATAAGCGAATCTTTCTCACTTTCTATGCATTCCTAGTTCAATCTTTCCATCTACATTCTTTACAAAAGAGGGTAGCCTTGCTGTCTTAACCCTTGAAACTCATATAGAATCCAATCTTGCATTGCGTGGGATTGGATCTTGTGGGTTTCAACCCCTCTTTTGAATGTAAAGTCCCTCCTAAGTGAAAACCATCAACCCTAGTGACTCTCCCTTCTCCCTCCCCGGAGTTGGGGAGGGGAGAACGACTAGGGTTCGATTTTTCTGCTTTACATTTTGGTGAACCCGACGTGAACATCCTTTCTGATTATTCATAGTTAGATCTGAAAATTGGATTCCTTGATTACATTTTCATGTTTGATCTTTTGCAAAATTTTAGAGGTTAATTGCATAAAAACCCTAAATTTTCTTTTTAAGTAATTAAACTTGTGAAATGTTTAATTGTTAATGCTTGTTTCAGATCTGCCCTTCTATTACAAATTATCAATTCATATTTGTGCTTTAATTTTGAAAATTAAGTGGTTAAGTGTCAAAACCCTAATTTTTGAAACCCTCTTGATTCAACCTTTGACTGATAATTTCACTAATCAAAACATCACCAAATCAGCTGTAACTTTGGATTCTGCAATAAAATCATAATATCTTTCATCCCTGAAAATTTGAAAAAAAGTTGCGAGGACCGTGTGCACTCCGAGCGCCATCGTCCCCAACATTTTTTCCGAAATTTCGGGAGCGAGATCTTACTGTATTTTCCTGCTAAAATCTAGAATTTTGGCTGATTTTATCAATTTTAACACCTTCAAAATTACAGTCAAAGTTGGTCTAGTGATTGCTTGGATTGAGGCTTCTAATCATTCAAAAATTGTTGAAATTGAAATTTGTGTCAAAATTGTGTTTCTTACAGTCCTAAATCTGAAAAGTGTGTTAGCATTCATTCGAAATTTCAGTGATTTATTCAAATTTTTGCAATTTGTGACTTTTGAGATTAAGTGCTTAATTACAACAACTTTGATTTCCGCTTTCAAAATTGAATTTTGCGTGAAATTGAGTCAACTTTCAAATTTCAAAACTTGCATTGCTTTTGGTATTCCCTCTAAAATCATAAAATTCAAAATTTCAGTTTCCCTCTCTTTTTCAAAATTCAAATTTTGCATTTTTCGACAATCTTGGTAGGGTTCAATTTTGAGATTGCAACTTTAATTTGGCCTATCTATAGATCGTAAAATCACTCAATTTTTTCAGGTTAGCTGTAAAATCATCATAACTTTCATCCCTGCAAATTTCAAAAAAAGTTGCGAGGACCGTGTGCACCCCGAGCGCCACGGTCCCAGACATTTTTTCCGAAATTTCGGGAGATTGTCCTGATTGTATTTAACAGCTTAAATCTAGAACATTGGCTGGTTTTACTAAAATTTGCTACCTCTAAAATTCAAAATCTTCTCTCTCTCTCTAGTGCATGAGTTTTACAACAATAAGTCCTACTTACACTATTCCCGTTAGACGAAGCCTTAGAATTAAGTCCTTCCAAGGTTTAATTACTGAGGAGATGGAACCTAATTTGAATGGTCTTTTTAACAAGGACATGGGTAATTCCTCTAATCCTCTTAATGATGAAGAAGCTCTCCATGAGGTTTCTATAGAACAACTTTCAAAATTGGATAACCAATTTGACGATTTTCGACAGTGGATGTCTCAAGAATACCCTGATAGTCAAGCTCTTCCTTTAATTGAGGGTCTAAACCGTATGCTTCAAAGTGATAAGAATGGAATTGATATTTTGCGTGGTATTGCACACATTGTGGATTCAAATGTGATGCCTATGAAGAGTTGTGCCGAAACCTTAGGGTATACACAACCTCCTATTCAAGACAATCATTCTATTCCTTTGACGACTCCTATTGCTAGTATACCTACTTTTACATCAAACATAATGACTACTTCAATACAGGACATTCCTCCAATGATCACTAATCATGGGGGCAATCCCTCTTCTTCAATTAACCCTCTTCCTTCATTCAATCCAACTTCTTCATTCATTCCTTCAATGAGTGTTCCTATTATATCACCACAAATGAACATGACGCAAGGGGGCAACTCGTTTAATCATTCCATTCCTCCTTGTAGTGTTCCTCCTGTCCAATCATCTCCTATGACTAACTATCATAGTGTCCCACCACCTTACTCTCTACCTTCTTTCAATAACATAACACCTCCATCACAATCTAACATGTCTAATATGAACTCTTCGACTGAAGCGACCATTAACAATCTTGCACAAACTGTCTCTTCTTTACAGCAACAAATTGACTCTATGAATCAATCTAAGTTTAGTGTGCCCACATTTGATGTTGCGAGTCCACTTTCTCTTGACATTGTTCGATCTATTCCCCCTAAACATGTTGAAATTCCGCATCTGGAGCTTTATAATGGTAAGGGTGATCCTCTAACACATGTTAAGACCTTTCAAACAATATGTACTGATTTTGCTTATGACCAAAGGTTGCTTGCAAAATTGTTTACTAGAACATTAAGAGACAAAGCCCTACAATGGTATTGCTCGTTGCCTTCCTATTCTATTACTTCTTTCGAACAACTTGCAAATGCTTTCATTCAACAATTTCAAAACAATATAAGTCCTAAAGTTACTTTGATTGATTTAATGCATTGTAAACAAGGTGTTAAAGAAAAAGTGACTGATTTCATTGGTAGATATAAGCATTTGTATGCTCAAATTTCTTTTCCAGTGCCTGACAATGATATTCAAAGAATCTTTATTTCTAATTTACAAAAAGACATTAGAGAAAAACTCTTGTTTTCTGAGTTTACTTCTTTCCAACAGTTGTGCGCAACTCTTCACAATTATCAACTGACTATGAGTCAAATGGAACAATCACATCCTATGGCTCCGAGTGATAAGGGTGATAGTAGTCAACAACCATTTGGGAAGTTTAAACCGAATAGAGAGTCCATTAAATTCAATGAAAACATCATCAACAATAATGTGAATGCAGCATCAGGTGTGTCTCCTATTTCTAAGTTTTTCAAGAGAGAAAGAAAGTTTACTCCTTTGAATGAATCATTGCATAGTATTATGAATAAGTTATTGGAACAAAATGTGCTTACTCTTCCTCCTATAAGGCAAATTGGTCCTGCAAAGATTACTTCACCTTATTTTGATAACAAATCTTTTTGTCAATTTCATCGTCAACCTGGGCATGATACTGAAAAATGTTTTGCTTTAAAGGGGAAGATTCAAGATTTGATTGATAATAATACTATCTCTGTTTCTGGTTGAATGATAAAGGCAATACATCTGTAGCTCCTCCTAACCAAAATCTTCAGATTTTCACTGATCCATTACCTTCTCATACCTCTAATGCGATTGATACTACTGATTCCTCTGTCTCACCTGATGATCTTGTGTCCATGACTCCGAATGTGATTAACTTTGTAGAGCAGCAGAAAATCCCTAAAGAGCCTTCCATCACATTTGATTCCAGTGAAACTATCAGGGCACCTGATGGTCCTTTATATATAGTTGCAAAAGTCAAGAATACACCTTGTCGTGGAGTGCTTATTGATCCTTCTTGTATGGTTAATGTCATTACTGAAGAATTTCTTTTTACTTTGCAATTGAATCAAGTTATCTATGACAAAACAGATGTGGTTGTGAAACTATTTGATGCATTTTCTTCTCCTGCAATTGGTTCTATTACATTACCTATTGAGGTTCGTAAAAAATCCCTTGATGTGAAATTTGCTATTATTCCATCTTCCGAACAATTTCGTGTGAAGCTTGGCTATCCTTGGCTATCTTCCATGAAAGCTATTGCTTCTCCTATTCACAAGTGTTTGAAATTTCCCCATAATGGTGAAGTTGTTACTGTCAATCATAGTCTCTTTAAACCAGCTGAAAGAACTTCTAGCGTTCCTCTTGATTACTTTTGGCCTAAACAATTCCAATCTCTTCCTCCGCGAAGTGATCATCTTTTCAAATCTTATCAAAAGTGGAAAAAAGACATGATCCTATCTCTAAGTGAACCTAGAACACCTAAACTTGACATTCCTATCATTCTTGAGAAGCAAGTTCTTCCTTTGAAAGATAAAACTAATGTCTTTCCTCAAGAAGATTCCCAACCCATCCCTATGGATGTGACTATGCCTATGATTAATAAACTTCCTAAAAGTAGACCTATCCCTCCTCGTCATGATGGACTTGGTCTCCTTCCAAAACCAAATATTCCTCCTTTATATGGAGAAGTTCCTCCTCCTTCCTCTTATGGAGAGAAGAGACCTTCCTCTTCTCCTATTGTTCAGCCTAAGAGACCACAACCTAAACACCCAAGTGATAAGGATGAGAACATTCCTCCTCCTCAATCTTCTCAACTTCCTACTAAGACTAGATGAAATTGTTCTGCACCTGAAGGCCGGCGAAAGCGTCGTCTTAGAGCTCAAACTTTGCAATCCCCAAAAACACCTTCAACAAGCATTATTCCATTTTCTCCTCAGCCGACGATTGAGCTGAAATCTCCTAAACATAAGATGCATGATGTTCTTGATCCTGTGCGAGTTAAAGATCCTATTTTTATAAATCTTGATGATGATATAGATGAAAATGTTATTCATGATGAAAATGCTACTTCTCCTGTTCATTCTGATAGTGAATATGAACTTGTTGATATTGATAACCATTTATCTAACGAATTTTCTAAAGCACTTATCCTAGCTCCTAGACAAGAACACCCTGGCTTGGGATATGAACATAGCCCTTGTTTGGATCTTGTGATAGCTCCATCTGCTGTGTTGGATGTTCCTCCTCTAGCGTGTTCCCTGCCTTCCTGAAACATTGATCAGCAAGATCGGGGGGTAGAGGACGTGCTAGACTAGTTTCATAGCAGATTCTCTCCCCCTCTCTTTTGTTACTTCTTCTAGGTGTTATTCTCATTCTTCTATTTGTTGTCCTTAGTGTTGTCTACTTGAGGACGATGCAAAGCATTGAGATCTCTCGATCTCTCTCATGTTGACTCAAAAGACACATGTGTTCCCTTCTTCTAGGTGACCTTCCTTGATTGGGGAATGAAGAACAATTATGCATACATACATATGATATACATTAATTATCATACAGCATACTGACCCCGAGGAAAGCGAAGTCACCTCGTGCTTTGTGTTTTGTGTCTATTATCCTTGGGCTTATCTCACACTTGGGGGCTAAATCCTTGTGATAACATGCTCCTTTCCCTTTTTCATTTTCTTATATGTATTACTACCTTAAAGCAATCACCCCCGGTGAGGCGTGTGCGATCGCTTTAATGTAGGGGGGCATACATCCCGTTCATATCTTTTCAAGATACTTGAAAATTTCTTGACAAATTTAGCTTTGCCTTGAAAATTTTTGATATCTTTCTTGCATGACTCATAGTGAGGGAACCTTGCTACTGACAGTCATGGTTCTCCCTCGTGATCTTCCCTTTTGCCTTGTCAATCGAAGTCGTAAGATCCTTAGTCCACTAGGGGCTTGGTGTATCTTGCCTCCTTGACGTGGTGAAAGTTTTTCAATGTTGTTTCCTTGTACTTTACCAGAAGTATGAGCATACGCTTATACTCCCGCTAAAGTGGGGGCTAAATGTAGCGTCCTAAAATTGTGACACTTGCAATTTCGACCGCATTTGGGTCTTCACGATGGCGACGCAACACTAAACCTGAATGGAGACCCCGAAACTTGCTCATGACACCAAAAACTGCATTTTTCCAGCACCCTGGCCTGATCCTCCATGCACCCTGCTGTCTCAGGAGGTGGGACCAGAGCGCCCAGTGCCCTGGTCCTTCAGGACCAAGGCGCCCAGCGCCCTGGTCCCCCAGGACCATGGCGCCCAGCGCCTTGGTCCCTGGCCATATTTTTGGGCCCGGTCTCCTATGGGACTTCGGGTCTTTTTGTTTGCAATTTGGAAAATAACATTTTCTGGTCGGCCTAAGGTCGGGAAAATTAGTCTTTTAACCCTAATTGACAAGTATATAAACTACATTTTCCTCTCTCATTTGGTATGAGGGAAAAAGGCGTGGAAACGATACTCAAATATTCAAGCATTCAAGCATTCAAGCATTCAAACATTCCTTCAAGCAATTGATCATTCTAAGTCTCCATTCAAGGCTAAGTGTTGCATTCAAGACAAGGATTCAACCATTGAAGAGGAGATCACATATTACAACATACAACATACAACATACAACAACATCTATACCTTCGCATATAAGGATACAAACATCCTTACAACAAGGTATTAGTACTTGTTTTACATTACGTTTACAGCATTTCTCATTTCTTGGTTAATTCCAAAATCGGGGTTTGACCTAAGGGCAAACCCCTAATCCCTAACCCCCCAATCGTCTTTGCTTTTCTGTGTGTAGGTTGCAGGTACGCGGCTGAAATTGAAGATCTGCAATCCTTGTGCAGAGACGAACAGATCCCCCTTCGTTTCGAGGATTTTTCGGAGGACCGTGTGCACGTCAGGCGCCATCGTCCCATCAACTTTTGCTCAAATTTGCAGGACAGTGCCGTCTCGACATTTTACTGCTAATTCCAGGTCTGCAGCTTCATCCTATATCCCTAACTCAGTTTATAAGCGAATCTTTCTCACTTTCTATGCATTCCTAGTTCAATCTTTCCATCTACATTCTTTACAAAAGAGGGTAGCCTTGTTGTCTTAACCCTTGAAACTCATATAGAATCCAATCTTGCATTGCGTGGGATTGGATCTTGTGGGTTTCAACCCCTCTTTTGAATGTAAAGTCCCTCCTAAGTGAAAACCATCAACCCTAGTGACTCTCCCTTCTCCCTCCTCGGAGTTGGGGAGGGGAGAACGACTAGGGTTCGATTTTTCCGCTTTACACTTATTAATTATCATTAGGTTAAAATTTAGTTATTAATAACATAAGAATCTTTAAAAAATGCTTGCTTAATATTTAAATGTATAATATAATCAATTATTGATTATAAATTAATAAATATAATCAAGACAATTCTTTTGTAAATAATTTGTGAGGTTATCAACCAATAGGTAGCATTCATCATTATGACCATACTTTTCATACATAAATATGAGTGTATACAAAATGGATTGTGCTAGAACATGACAATCTCTCTATGTATCTCTCTTCCTCTCCCCCTATCTATATCTCTTTATATCTCTATCTATCCCTCTCCCTCTCTCCCTCTCTCTATCTATTTGTCTCCATCTTCCTCTCTTGCTCTATCTTCATCTCTACCTCTATATTTCTCTTTCCCCCTCTACTTCTAGACATTTCTCTCTCTCTATTCATTCATCTCTCTTCCTCTCCCACTTCCTAAACATATATATCTATATATGTTTGCCTCTCTATCTCTATCTCTATATTTTTTCTTCCATCTCTCCCTCTATTCTATCTCATTCTATCCATTTCTCTCTACCCTTATATCTCTCTTTACTAATTGACCTCATGTACAACACAAATGTATGCAAGAAATATACCAAAATTTTCTCTAATTGGCCTTCCATGTCTCTTCCATGTACCTATTGCACATAATTTAATTCAAACTTGATCTCAAAAGTAAAATGATAAAAAAACTCCCTATAGAAGAGGAGAACGAAGACGTGTGCACCCTAACTTCGTGGGCCCACATGGAGTGCCATGGGACCTCCTACAAAAAAAAAATAGATGTCCATGAAGATTGTTAAGTGGAATAACAGAAAACATATTTTTTTATTTTTTATTTTATAGTCTGTTTGCCACACGTAGCAAGATGATTCATCCAAGGTGTCAAATTTTGCCATTTTGGTGCATTGACCAAAACCTAACCTAGCCCACCCCATCAACTTGTGTGGTGTACCACCTAAAATGGACATGGTGGTCACATGGATTCCATCATATTGTTACCCTTCTATCCAACTTTTTCTCATTTAGGGACTTCTGTCACCCTACACTCTTCCTTGCATACGCATTAACTATACATCCATTCTCCTTACTTCCACTGCATTCCTCACAATTTTTAGCACAAAATCATTCAATTCTCCCAACTCCTCACCATTTGATCTAGCTTTCCTTCTATTCTCTCTCACACATTCTCAACTCTTTGACTTATTTCACACTAGAATGTGTTCAACTGAAGTCTCTAAACATGTTCGCTTTGGACAGGTGTCTCCCTTCAACTTTGAAGATGGCTACGCTCTGGCTCTTTGGTGAGTGTTACACCATGCAAACCCTTTAGGTATATACGTAGGTATACATGTGAAATGTTTTCTTTCATTGGTTTTTTCTCTACATTATTTCTGAAAAAATTATGACCCGATTGGGGAATGACCATATATGCTTCCAGTTATATTGTATTATATGTATATTTATGCACAAGTGTTTGTATGTTTTGGTTGATGTAGGTACTACGCATCAACTACACCTAGCTCCGCAGGTCTAAGCATGCCTATATCCTCGACGATGGTTACAAGAGATAGGGCAGTGACCAAAATGTTACTTATCCCAACCATCATTCCTAATTTGGACGATTTTTCCTATATGTGACCTAATTACACTACTAGTTTCCATTCTGGTAATGTCTAGTTACACTTATACATCATTGTGATAGCCTAGTAGAGATTATTTGTGCATTGTCAATAAGTTGTAAATTATTGTTGTTGTAATGTGCATATTTAAATGATATTTAATATTATAGTGGTATTTTAATATTTAAGCATGAAATACACCCTATATATATTTTATATAATGAGATTTTAATACATTATCTTTTAGGAGTTTTGGGGAGTCAAGGAGATTTTATAATTTTAATTCAATTTTATTATTTCACATTTTCTCTACAAAAAGTGAGGTTATATCTAGAAAATAGAGTTCATTTTTAAACATTTAATGTATTTTTTATCTTCTCCCTCTTGTTGAAAACTCTCTTGGAAATTTGAATGAATTGATTTTGAAAGACTAGAGTCTTGAAAATTTATGGGTAGAAGCTTGAAGTTTTGGTTTGATCATCTCTTTGTGCCTTCCAAAATTCATGTGCTCTCTTTGAGTGGTTGCTCCTCTTTTCCATTTTTAGGATTTTGCTAATTGAAGGTGAGATTCTTAATTTTTTTTTTTAATTCTTGTTGGAAGTTTGAAATTGAATTTCGATTCTTTCCCTTTTTGAAATTTTTCATTTTCATTTAGTTTGAAATTTGTTTGTTTCAAAATTGGAAAACCATGATTTTATAAAAAGAAACTATTCTTAAAGTTTTGTAGATGCCTGGAATGTAAATTTTATTTGAGAAATGTGATGTTTCTCACCCGTAGGCCAATGGGTTTTGATAGAATTTTAATTGGCCTAGTTTGAAAATTTGAGTTCTTGGAGGTCCATCGATGTTGGATGGCCTCCAAGACTGGTTATTGAGTTTTTGGATCTTTTTCATAAAATGATAAATCGATGTTATAATCATGTTATTATTATGTGGAGTTTTTATTTATAGAAGAAAAAATTATTTTAAAATCAACTGGGATTCGTTCTCATGCCATTGTGATTGTTTGAGTATTTGTTGCCATATGTGAAAATGCATTATAATATGAGTTCTTTATGTTGATTCTTTAGTCTTGGCATTGATATTCATTATTCCTTATTGATAAATGAGATGAGATTGGATGTGGGTAGCTAGAGTCAATAAAGAGAGTGGATCTCAATGGGGGTTGAGGCCCAAAGTGGTCACCAAGATAAACCATTGAGAGTAGAAATATTAAGTGAAAAACATGAATAACAATGGTGTAAAACACGAAAAAGACAATTTGGATGCCCCTTTCATATCGTGAATGATTTTAAAGGCTATAGACATATTGGAAGGCTTGGCCATCCATGGAGCGTTGATCTAGCAAGATAAAGTCTCCCTGTCTTCACGAAGGGACTATTCGGTTCCGCTTTAGCCATCCCTTCAAGTATCTGATGACACTCTTATTTATTGGTCTCTACTATCCAGCCCCATGTATATTGAGTAGTGACCTTTCATGGAATTTATAACCTAGTATCATCCCTATCCTCGATTATGCATTGCATTCTTGTATCCTTGAGATGATGTGTATGCTTCATGTATGATGTGAGTGTAAGCCATTATGTTCTTGATTTCATTGCTTTATTTTTTGGTCTTTGTGACTATCTCCATGAGCACGATGGAGTTGTGATGCAGAGCATCCACACACACAATCAACTAGGGGAGATATTTCTCCCAACTCACCTATTCAAATGGGTGACAATCCTCCACTAACTCCACGAGCCCTCACAAGGTTATTAGGTACTCATAAGGATACAACACCCCAATAATAGGCTCATGCCCCCAAACCTTCTCTAATCACTGAAACACATCAAACTAGACCCATTCAACTTGCCCAAGGCCACTTTGAGTCTTCCAAACAACTAGGTTTACACCTAACCCTCAAATCTTACTCATACAAACCCACCTTCAACTAGGACTTCTAATTGCCCATAGACACAACCCTAAATGCTAAGTAGGCATACACCATCCCAAGGTACTTCATGAAAAATTTGAGACTCTTTTTCATAGCCAAAACACCTTGCTTTACCCTCCCATCCACTCTAGAGGATAAAAGGAAAGGTATTGTTGTAACATTATCCTTTTATGATAGCCATGAATGCTTAGGACAGACACCCTTTCATGAACCACTCTTTCCTCAAAACACTCTTAGAAATTAATACTAATGATAGTGAACCTCTCTACACCTCCGTTTGACACCAAACTCATTCCCCAATCTTCCTAATGCATTAATTCAACTCATTGTCATATTGTGACAGTCGGTGCTCATTCTCTGACACAGCCATAAACCATTGAAGTTAGTTTGGTTCTTGTGATCATTAACCACTTGGGATATGTTGGTGACTATTAGGATTCCCAAAGATACTAAGGGGGGGGGGGGGGGGGGGTGAATCAGTATCTGACCTGTATAATAATTTTCTTAACTTATAACATGAAAAGCATATTAAAACTATGTACCAGTAAACCAGAAATAATGCAGCAAATAACAACAACAACCACAACATGAAAAGCACACCATAACACAATATTTTAACAAGGAAACCCGATGTGGGAAAAACCTCGATGGGATTTGTGACCCACAATATTCACTTACTGGCCAATAAGAGAATATTACTGCTAACAATAGGGGCCTGCACATGCAAGAAGGCCAAGTGCCTAGAGCTCACTGCTCAATTACAAAAGAAGTCACACTGACTTACAAAAATGGATTATACTAATCCAATGTCTTGTACTGCTTCAGATCAGCATCTGCTATGCTAGATTCAGTACCGGTTTAAGCTCTACAATATACATAAACCCTTATCCAATAATTCGCATATTAGGTCTGCTACCTTCTTTTCATACTTCGTATTCTTCCATATATCATATCCTAAATGATCTACAATGATCTCATACATATATGAGTCATATTACAATCTGCCATGTCGGCTTACAAAAGATTTTACAATTAATTACAAAATACATTTATACAAAATTCTTGTCGGCCAGGGTGCCGATGAACTGTATGTCGGTGTAGAGTCTGTCGGTGTCGGTGCATGTGTCTGCTTGTCGGTATCACATGATTGTAAGGTTGCCATCACTGAAAATACCTTCAATCACCTACAATTTCTCATTGGAGTGTGCATTTGCCAACAATCTCCCCCTTTAGCATTGATGGCAACACTCATGAGAAAAATCAAAAAGTGTTCAAAAAGATGTCCAAAAAGAATCTCCCAAAATTTGCCTTACCAAAATTATGTGCCCAAAAATGTATGCTCCCCCTGAGTTGATGATGTCCTATTCTAATCATTTTTCTCATCACACTACTCCCCCTTTGACATCAATGGCAAAGGTTGTCATTCATTGTCAATGGAGTGTGGTTCCTGCCTAGATTTTTGTAACCGATGGGTTACAATCTCGAATATATCTGCCAAAACCAAATTTAAATTATCGCTGAATATTTTGCTTTCCTGTAATGCCTCTTGTGTTCTTTGAATTGTACTGGTGAGTATGTGCATTTTCTCTTCTAGTGTCTTAAGTCCGGGAACCAAAGCCTTAGAAATTTATTTTCTCAAAGAAATGAGGTAATCTAGTTTAGGACCAAGTTTACATTTTAAGCTCTTTGCTTTATCCTTTATTCTCTCTTTATCTTTTTCTAACTTCTCAATTTTCTCTTCAAGATCTGCAATTTTCTTTTCTATCTCCAAAAATGAATCTGATGTGCCTATTAGGTTTTCAGCAATATTGTTAATATTAGTTTGTGTTTTGTTGATCTTCGAATCTGTCCTATGTCAAGATGTCGGTTTTGCAAATATCCCTGTACATTTTCTTGAAATCCAAAATTGTTTCTCCTAGTGTCGGTAATAAGGTTTTTTTTGTTCCTTATTCTTCTTCACTATTTCCTCAAAGAATTTCTCTTTCTCCTTAATCATCCTCTCTTTGAATGTGTCTTCATTTATTTGATCAACTGTCAAAATGTTGTCGGTGATGAATTTAGACAATGTGTCTAGTTGACCTAAAGAATCTTTATTATCCACATGCACTTGGGTGCTACCAATTTGAGAATAGGTATTGTGTCATCGATAGCCTTATAGGCTTGTGCATTACACTCTGTGATTTTCTTTATTGAATCCAGTAAGACCTCTATCACATTTGTAGGTCAGAATTTTGCTATTGAAGTACCAGATGTCTACCCAACTATTTTCACAATATCCATGTTGCCGGTTGTAGTGATAACCTTTCTTGTTTCGACCTCCGATAGGTCAGTTTGTGTTTGCATTTCTATTAGCAAAGGTTTAGGCTTTTCAGTTTTAGCCGGTGGCATTGTCTCGGTCTCAACCTATGTCTCAACCTGTTTCTGTTTCAGTTTCTCCATCTGTGTTTCAGAAGGTTTCTCCATCTGTGTCTCAGAAGGTTTCTCTGAGCTCTCAATAGTCGGTTTCTCAGATGTAGTCTCAGTATGCACTTTTGGTTTCTCAGTTTGTACCTCTGCACTGTCCATTTCCAGTTCTCCTAATTGTTTTTTCATTTTTATCTATCGGTTCTTCTATTGTTTTACCAGTGGTGTCTTCTATCGGTTGCTCTGTTTGAGTAGGTTTTTATGTGCTTATAATTACAGTATCATTAACCTCAACCTCAACATCTGCAGTCGGTGGCTCAGTAGCCACATATTTCCTTTTATCCTTAGTGGTTTCTCTGTCAACCATAACATTTACTTCCTATGTGTCTATATTCTTAGTGTACAAAATTTCAAACTCAGGATTTGTATCCTCTAGAAGAGTCTCCATACTCTCAGTAGCCGGTTGATTGTCTGTAGTTTCTACAGGTGGAGTATCCAAAGGAGGTGGGGGTAAGTTATCAGTTATCTTTAGGCTTGGAGGTCCACCTACCTTACCTTTCCCCTTATCCTTGTCCTTTTGGTATACCCTGATGGTTTTAGGTCTTAGTAGCTCTTCTTGTTTCTATTTTCCTACAAAGAATATGTCTCGTTGGTCTGCAGTTTCTTCTGTTACCTCATTTACTCTTCCTACCATCAATGCTACATGTTGGTGAGCAGTTGAAAATACTATCCGGTTGGCCTATTTAATTAATTTGTCTATCTCATCAGGTGGGTTTACTGGATGCACTGCAAGTAATTTTTCAATTTTTATCTTCTTGTCCAACTCAACAATGGCTACCCTTCTATCTTCTAGTCTTCTATACAAATCATTGGGTATTTCATCAACAATTTCCATCAAAAATTTCTTGTATATATCCAAGTGTAAAATTACACTGTTTTTTATGCTTTCTTTGTCATCAGCCGAAAGTGTGTTGTACAGTTTACTAATGTTTTTCAGATTTCCATCTTTTGTTATTTCACTAAGGAGTTTATCCAGTGGAGCAATATCTTGTTTTACTTTCTTCTTCTTCTTAGGAGTTAACTTCTTAACTGGAGGCCTCACTGCCTATTGCTTTTGTCTTGTTTTTCTTGGAGTGGGTGAGGGTACCGGTGAGGGTTTTCTTTTTCTTTCTACCCTTTTGAATACCGCTGGCATATCACTCTCAGAGGAAGTTGCAACTGGTGAAAGATGAGTTTCCGATTGAAGTCCTTCCAACTCACTTTCTTTGATACCAGTTTGCTTCAATACACCTTCCTTAAGTGTTTTTGCTTGTCTAGTGCCTTTCCTTACTGTGTGTTCAACTTTCTTGACTCTTTTCCTGGACTGAATACCACTTTCTACTATTTCAGCACTACCAAAGACTTTTTTAGATGGTTCTTTAGGTACTTCAAGGAGGGCTTTTGCTTAAGTTTCAATAATGTTATCATCTATTTCATAGCCCATTTTAGTTACCCAGATAGTCCTAGGGACAACTGCCTCCATCCAGATTTCATCCTTTTTAATTACAAAGCATATTTCCTTCTGATATTTATCTACAATTGCCTGTGACAGTCTTATTCTTGTCTTCATTCGAGCCTTCAGTGCTTGAAAATGTTCGTTTATGTTTTTCTCTCTGTTTTCTCCCATATTGTTTAATAGATCCAATAGTTGCTTTCCTACCGGTATATCAAAGCCAAAACCTTTTCTACCAATACCGAGCAATTGCTTAGTAATGTACAGCATTAAACATACAAGCAAATTTCCAAATCTAAAATTTCCTTTCTTTTCTCCTTTGATCTTTTTCAGATTGTCTATCAATTCATCTTTGATCCATTCACACACATCTATTCTAGCATTATCATTAACCATGTCATATGCACTTTTAATACATAGGCTAGATACTAAGTTCAACCTATTTGCATGTGTAGCTTTGTAGCCTAAGATCATACTGATAAATCTAACATTGATGTCCTTCACATTATTTACCCTTAGAGACCTTTTGTCAAATGTTGCACCAGTTAGATCCATCACTGTGTCATTTGAGATCATTTTAGATCCATCACTGTGTCATTTGAGATGCTCGCACATTAATTCAAAGAGGGGCAAATGTAATACCCTAAAAATGGTCATCTAAACCATGGGCCCCTAATCTCGACAACATCACCAAGGTCCTAACCAAAGGCAATTAAATAAATCTTGAGCACATAATTAATTTTTTAATCATCAATTGTCACATGGCAAAATCAATCACTCAATATTAATTAAATATTTATTTAATTAATTAAATCATTCCAAGAAAATCATTTTAAACAATTATCTTATTTATTTTATTTAAATATCTTTTGCATATTTAATTAAATAAATCAATTTTCCATTAAATCATCAAAAAAAGGAATTAATTTAATCAATTTGCCACAAATCTTCAAAAAAGGAAACAAATCAAGAAAGAGGAATTTAATTAAATAAACCAATTGAGCACAAATCTTCAAAAATGGAAATAAATCAACAAAAGGAATTAATTGACCAAGAAAGAATTAAAAATTCGAGAAAAGAAATCAATTGGAGATAATCTTGAAAGACAAATTAAAAATTGATAAATAATCTCAGAGAAAGCAAATAAAACAATTAAATATTAAAATTGAATGAAATAAAGAATAAATCAGTTTTTCTTGATTTTATCTTAATTTTAGTTCAATTTCCTTTAAAACTGAGAAAAGCATCCAATCACATCAATTCACCTGGATGGTGCTTCTTCTTGGAAAATCTTGACTGCTCATCATCATTTGATCTCAGCCATTGGTTTCTTTCTGAATTTTCTATAAATTTAGGCTCATCTCTCATTCAAAAAAGATCCTGGAGGCTGGAGAATATATTGTTATTATACTGTTTTTGCTCTAGATCCATTGAGAATATAGCATACATATTTAGATCATTTATCTCATTTATTGCTTAAATCTTGTTAGATTAATCTTGCATCCATCTAGCATTAATATCATGCTCATATAGATTTAAAATCCTTCGTCTTAGTGTTGTCTAGTCAGTGGATAGCTTAGCAATCTGAGAGCAATCTTATACTCGCATCTTTTAGAAGGCAATGGGTCGATTTGTTATGGTTTTCATATTCATGTTTATATCTTTCTAACCATGCATGTAATGACTTAATTCAAGTGTTGTGTATTACAGATACAGGTCCACTTTTCACACACACATTTCTGGCGCCCACCGTGGGGCAGAAAACTACTTTTTCAGCCTCAAAATCATTCTTTTTATCTTGCAGGTTTCGTCTGTACAGTCTCTACGAAATATTGTACAAGTAGTTTCACTGCATCATACGACATTATATTGAAGCCTGCGGTTTATTGTACGACACAATATTATATCCTGTTAATTTTCGTACGAATCAGAATATGGACTCATACGACACATTGTTTTTGTTATCTTTTGTCGATCTGTATTGATTTCTAACTCGTACGATAAAAGTTTTATGTTGTTCTATTTTATGAGGATTGTCGTACGATTCTATTTTCTGATAGATTAAAAACAAATTACTTTTCAGGGTTTTTGCTTGAATTAAATTTTGATTATACTAACACTGACCCTGAATTGTCTTTTGTCTGCCTGAGATTTTCACAGCCTAACCAATTTCTTCCAGGACGCTTGTCAAAGAATTTATCAATCAAACATACGCCTATCAAAGAATAAAAACAACATGACTACTGATGCATTGTTTTTGCAGGTTGCCTAAAAGAGAAATCAATCAAACATCATGTATTCTTTAATTTTTCTAGGCACCTAACTTGCTATCTGGGTAATGAACAAATCTGTCTTTTGTGCTTTTTTTGGAAAATTCTGAGAGGTAGGAGAGTATTCTCTTGTCTTTCTAAGATGATCAGAATTCTAGACCCTTGAGGCTTTTTCTTTGTTTGAGATTTGTACATCTTTAGTAGGCCTACCCTCCCGAGGGGTTGAAAAACTCTTAAAGCTGTTATGGCCGGTGTGAGGGGAACGACATAAGTGGGAATGGATAAATGCCAAGTACTCCAACCCACTATAAAATAAACGTGATTTGATGAAAATTAAGTCAATGATAGTGCTCGAGAATAGCTCTCCTTAGTACCTTCAAGTATATTGAACCTTGGTTTTCAAGGCTGGGAGACCTCTTAATTGAGTTTATACCTCGACGCGCTGAATGGAACCCTTACTAGATCCAATTAAAATTAGAAGCTACCTGATTCACCTCCGAAAGGTTGATAATCTTTGTGCAAGAGAGATAGTGACTCTCCCAAGACACTTGCCATATCGTGCCTCCATTAACGTTTGGAGTCAGCTAATACGGTGTTGAGAATCCATTGCATGAGACTCAGAGGCCGTATTCTAATTAGCTATTGGGTGTGTACCTAAGTCAGCAAGCAAAGGTTTTCTTCTCTAAGCCAACTTCCATAGGGTTTGCATGTTATGATTGGAGTTACTATTCATACTGCATGTTTTCTGTGTTTTTATCTCTCAAACTAAAACTAGAATATTAAAACTAGAGAAAACAAATAAACAAACTCAGTGATCAAAACTTTGTCCGTGTCACGAACTAGTCCATCCTGGTCAAAAATCAGTCCATCTCAGAATTGGTTATACTCAGTTGTCATACCCAGTCATTGAAAAACTCAAAATTTTTAGTCCCTGCTCTGTGAAGAGTCGTACGAGTCTGGTAAATTGTCGTCCTGCACCATATCCTGTGTCATATGAGTCTACTAAATTGTCATCCTAATGTCAATCATCTATCGTATGAAACCCAGCAGTTTGAAGTTTCAAGCCAAATCCTGTGTCGTACGAAACAAAACTGCTTAGAATTATTTGTCGTTCGGGACCTACCCATTTATCATATAGTACTAGGCAGCAAATCATACAAAATAGAACTGTTGTCGTCCTGACACTGTTATATTGTCGTATGGTCTCAGAAATACAGTTGCACAAGTCTCTGATTTTGCTAGTCCGAAACAGTCAAACCTGTCCAAAATAGTCTACAGCGAGCCTAAAACTGGCTATCATCCTCCTGAGCATAAACAACCTTGATAGTGTACCTCTGTTGTTGTGTTGCACGATTTTGTCGATTATCTTTAAGCTAGTTCAACCAAATATCTTATCAAACCTAAGTTAACTTAGATAACGTCTTACATAGGATAGATCATTCCTGAAACCAGACCAGATCTTAAGTTACTTCTCTCAATCACTACGTTAAATGAACTGCTAGCTACAATTTGATCTCGACTTCTGCAACACATCTAGCTCTTGGTCCTATTGGTTACAAATGCATGTTCAAACCAGAAATTCTCGCAACAAAAGGGACAAAGAAAAAGAAACGTCCTTTGTGTCAAAAGACAATCTATTCTTTGTGGAAGACCCCTTTTACAATAAACCATCCTCATCACAGATACTAGTTTATGACATACAAATCTTTGGTCAGCCCCTATCTCCCACCATGTCTGGGGAAAGACAAGAAAGAGAACCTAATAAATGAGACACTCACGATGACTTTAGCAACCATGCCACTGACAGTGATTCCTCATCGACTAAATCTGAGCTTCCTGAACCTCATGAAGTTGAAGTACATAGATGTCAGAATGATAAACAATTTTGAAAAATGATGAAGGTCATCATGGCTAAGGAAAAAAAGACTATTTCCTAGAATTAGCAAAGCAAGGTGCCAAACTCCCAACTGGTTATAATGTGGAGGCCCTCATCGCTAAAGAGGAAGAGACACCATGGGGGAAAATAAGCATTACAAACTGTGATCACAAGAATAGAAGACAAAGATAAAACACCAAAACAATATTCTTTGGACACAATATGCCCATTCCCATTTGACAAAAACCTTTACATGTCTCCATTTCCTTCACGAGTTGAGATCCCAAAATTTGACAAATATGATGGTACCTCAAATCGTCAAGATCATGTTAGAGAGTTTTGTGTCACTTGTATGGAGTTCATGCACGATCAAACGTACCTCATGCACCTTTTCCCAAGGAGTTTAGGGTGTCAAGCAATGGAATGGTTTGCAAGCCTACCCAAAGGGATAAAAATGTTTGAAGAACTAATCCAACTATTTTTACAACAATACTCATACAACATTCGTCACCCAGTCACTATGATAGAGCTTTGTAATACTAGACAAAAGACAGGAGAACCCTTTCTCACCTTCCTCCAACGATGGAGAAATGTTCTCTAGATATTCACGGACTATCCCAGATCTTGAAAAAATGGATATCTTCGTCAACAACTTAGTCCCTAAATTGAAGTACAGTGTCCAGATGCAAGTACACCCATCATTCAATAAAACGGTAGATAACGCCCTCAGAATGGAAGACGTGCTTATCAAAAAGGGAGATATATCACTTTGGAAAGAAACATCACAAGGTTCTAGCTCTAAAGAAAAGAGTAAATACTGGAAATATGGAAAAGATAGCACTCTTGGCACAACAGGATGACAATAAAAAGGAACAAGCTATCTATTACATCAGTAGAAAATTGGTGTCATATGAAATAAACTACACTATAATAGAGAAAGCATGCTTAGCATTGGTCTTTGCATCACAAAAATTAAGACACTATATGTTAGCACACTCCATTAAGCTGGTAGCCAAGATTGATCCAATCAAATATCTTCTCAGTAAAGCAATGCTTACAGGAAGACTGGCTAAATGGCTCATGGTTCTTACTAAATTTGATATCAAATATGTGGAACGTAAAGTCATCAAAAGACAGGTTATTGCAGACCAACTTGTTAATGTTTTGCTCGAAGACAGTCAAGCTCTGCATATAGAATTCCTAGATGAATCAATCATGCACCTTACTAAACAATCATGGAAGATGTTCTTTGATGGGTCTTTCACTCAACATGGTTCTGGTGTCGGAATACTTTTTATTACTCCTCAGAAATATTCTATTCCGAAAGATTACAAGATTCTCTTCCCTTGCACAAACAACATTGTAGAATATGAAGCTTTGGTAAATGGGATCAAGTTGGCCATCAAGTGGAAGATTGTTAAATTACACATCTATGGAGATTCTCAACTCATTATCAACCAAATCAATGATCTATATCAGACAAGAGATGAGAAACTGATGCATTATAAGAGAATGGTGGATGATCTCAAGAAATACTTTACCTTTGTATCATTTCAGCAGATCCCCAAAACAGCAAATAGAGTAGGAGATGCAATGGCCACTTTGGCTTCTATACCATAGCTACAGAAATCTAATTTTCACTTTGAATTCCTAGTGGAAGAGTTACATTATCCTACCTATGATTCCCCATAGTCCCAAATGGTTTGTTCTATTATTGGACATGACTCATCTCGTTATAGCCACATTTACTCTTAGCTGCGTGACCAAGTTGTCCCTGCTAATCTTTCCCAAAATGAAAAAAGGAACCTAATCTGAAATGCATCATGGTATGTCATCATTGCTAACGACCTATTTAGACGAGGTTTAGATAATACTTTGCTTAGATGTCTAGAAACTGAGGAGTCCCAACGCGCATTATCTGAGGTTCATGAAGGTGTTTATGGATCCCATTTGAATGGTCTAACTTTAGCACGAAAACTACTAAGGGCTGGCTACTACTAGCCAGACATGGAGAAAGAAGCTATAAAATTTTCTAAAACTTGTGAAAAGTGTCAGTTGCATGGGCACCTTATACACGCTCCAGCAAGAGGTCTCCTACCCTTTGTGACACACTAGCCCTTTCAACAGTGGGTGTTTGATCTAATTGGCCAAATATATCCTGCATCATCTAATGGACACAAATTTATTATCACTTCCATTGAGTACTTCACTAAGTGAGTAGAAGCGGTTCCGCTCATCAAGGCAACCGGCAAACAAGTAGCTCCATTTATTCTTAATTATATCATCTACAGGTATGGTATACCTTCATCCATTATCACTGACAATGGAGGACAGTTCAAGAACAAAGGTCTAGATGAACTCTGTGAGAAGTTTAAAATCAAACAACACTGGTCCTCAATATATTACCCTCAAGGTAATGGACAAGCAGAGGCCTCTAAGAAAAACCTACTGACTATCTTGCACTGAACAGTGAACAAATCCGGGAAGGATTGGCATCTACAACTCAATCCTACACTGTGGGTTTATAGAACAAGTATCAGAACACCTACTGGGGCTACACCTTTTTCTCTGGTGTATGGGTCCGAAGCAGTATTACCTATTGAAGTAGAAATACCATCTCTAAGAGTTTCCTTGCAAGGTCTTGTTACTGATGAAGACTATAGAATATCTAGATTGCAAGAGCTCGAATTGCTAGATGAGCGTTGGTAAGTGGCATTTGATCATCTCAGAGTGTATCAAAAGAGAATGTCTAGAGGATATAACAAGAAGGTTCGACATCGATAATTTCAGGTTGGTGACCTAGTCCTAAGAGAAAATCCTAAAAATCAACAGTTTCGAGACAACAAAGGGAAGTTTGAACCCAACTGGCTGGGTCCCTATATCGTTACTGCAGCTTTTGGCTCTAGTGCCTATCAACTCTCAACATCGGAAGGAGAATAGCTCCGCGAACTGATCAACACCATCCATCTAAATAAATTCTTCACCTAAATATTCTCTGCTCTAGCAGCTTATACAACAAAAAAGTCCTGAAAAAAAAAATCCTAAAAATCAGAAAAAGTCCTAAAAAAATCCTAAAAACCAGAAAAAGTCCTGAAGAAATCATAAAAATTAGAAAAAGTTCTGAAGAAAAAAAAAAAAAAAAAGGGAAAAAGAGAGAAAATGCCCTGGTGAAAACCTAGTAAATAGGCACCTTGGTAATATATATATATATATATATGCATCTCTACCAAGCAGGTGAAAACCTGGCAAACAGGCGCCTCTTGTACTCAAGCACTCCATCTATCAACGGAACGTTAGCATTCCCGCTTTCATGCATCTTTGCTTTCGCTTGTACATATCTTTTGGTCACTTTCGTGACATTCTGGTTCATTGGAACCCTCGTGACTTAAAACCAATCAATGTCCTAGTCTTAGGGTAATCAACCGAGCACATTACATGTCCTAAGTAGTATCAACCAAGTCAACCTTACGTCAGTGAAACCTAGTCGTCCACTCCGAGTCAGTTACCTGTCTCCTGACTACTGAAGAGTTTTATCACTGAGTTAACAAGCAAAACATAACGGAAAACAATCACTAAACAGTTTGAGCTATGAATGAAAATTTTCTTTGTGTGGTTTCTTTTATATTGGTTTTCGATTATTATCCCTCTGAGTAACTCGAGGAAGTCTATCTTGACCAAGAGGAGCAAGGATTGGGGGCATAATATCTTCTTTGTTTTCTGCTTGAAGGAATGATCCCAATGATCTGGAAACATCTAAATTAGCTGGGTGTCAATGATAAGAGCCTTCACATCAAGGTGAAATCGCCTCAGGGAGGTTCCCATCATTTCTTTGTCTGTTTTGAGGGAATTTCTTTATTGTGCAATCCAGGTCCATGCGTAATCTATCCAAGGATATAAACAAAAAAAGGGTCATTCTGGACAAGATAATTAATATTGCACATGAACAACAAGGAACTTTAATCTGTCTGCTATAATTGTAAAACGCTCAATGATGACAATTAAGCTTTTCAAAGTCTAGTGACTAGGTTTAGGTTGCATCTCATTTTGCATTTCATTCTGCATCTTGTGAATTTAGAATGATTATGGTATGGTAACACTAATCTTTGTATCATCTGAATGAGAGTTGGAAGCTTCATCATTTCTTCGCTAAGTGGTCTCTTTTCATCATTTCTCCGATCGAGTACTTGTGTTTTGAGATGTTAGTTGCATACATGAGCATCTTATATAGATTTATATATTCATTATCACTTATTTGCATTCATCTTATTGCACATAAAAATGACAAATTTGCATTACTCATTACTCATTCATTTATGTGCATATGAAAAGAAAGAAAAATAGACATCCATATTCCATTTGCATTACATACATTCATGCTGAAAAGAAATGCATACATATAGAAAAAAGCATATAAAAGACATCTCATAAGCGAATCAACACAAGTGCGATGAATTCAAATCGGATCTCGTATATATATATATATATATATATATATATATATATATATATATATATATATATATATATATATATATATATATATATATATATATATATATATATATATATATATATATATATATATATATATATATATATATATCATGTCAAGTATAAGAGTACAAAATGATGTCGAATGACATATACAAACTCCCATCGGAGCAAGAATCGTATAGGCTACAAATAATGGGTGTGTCTACAAAAAATATCCGAGCTAAAAAAAGAAATAATCTAGCTCGCACCCTCTCCCTCATCGCCTGGTGGAGGAGGAGGAGCCTGATGCCCGAGATCATGCCGAGGTGCCTAAGCTCCCTCTGACCATGCCATATATTGTGAGTAGGGTATCACCTGTTGAGCAACAGGAGTTGCAACACTATATGCGGCCATGTAATAAGCTACCCTACTGCTCTAGTGGAGGACCTTCTATTGCAGGGGCTCTATCTTTGCTCTCATCTCTACTCTCAATGCTACGATCTAGCGATCAGGCTCAGTCCTCACCTTGCAAGCTAGCAATCCCGCTCAGCCCTCACCTCGGCCAGTTGTCGGTCCCACTCCGCTAGCTGAGTCTGAGCCACTATCAACTGTGACTGCAGCTCTACAAGACGTGCCCTCATCGATCGTCCAGCATCTATCCCCTACTCTCTCGCATGCTCCTCACCTCCACCTCCACCTCCACCCTTCTCATCCCTCCACTGTCAGACCTGTCTTAGAGTTGCTTGCTCCTCCTCAGTCCCACCCAATCTCACACCCACTCGCCCTAGGGATCCGCCCTCACCCTGATGTTGTCCACCCTCAACTGGCACCCTATTGCTGCTAGCACCAGGATCACCACCTGTCCGCCTCGGAGCCTCAGCTCTCTATCCCTGCCTCTAGCCCTATCCCTATCCCTATGCTGGTGCGGGGGCATCATCCTCAACATCCTCAATACGAGGAGCCTTCTCACCCGGATCTGTGAATCGCAGGAACGGATGCTGCTGAAAATAATCTTTATACTGGGACAATACACCCGCATCCACTACGTCATCGATGTAATCCCACCTCAGGTGGTGTAAAATAGTCAGCTCTGCATCGCCAAAGCATAAGATAATCACGGAGACCATCCCTGTCTCTCCTCATCTGCATACCTCGCATAAGCTGTGTACTCCTGTGAGATCCCTTGAGGCTGGCCATACTACCTCATCACTTGAGAAACGATGAATCACTCCACAATGGTCTGTGACCTCCCGATCAGTGGGTGTGTAACAAAAAGGTCCCTACGGACTAGTCGCCAATCATCCCACGGCTCCAAGCCTCTGTACGGTCTCCATACAATGACTATCGGGTCATCAAGCTGTCGTCTCCAAAAATATGTCTTGCCCAAATGGGGTTGTGTAATATATCCGGCATACCTATATATGATCAGTTGCCTGAGCTCTCTAATGTCATCTACTATGGGCCGACAAAAGGGAAGGTGCTCCCAAGCCCACACCTGCAAAATATATACACCAGTGGCCATGCTCTGCCCATCTCTATACACGATCTTAGGCATCTCTCGATACATGTGGACCAATAAACACAAACTCCAGCCAAGTCTCTGAGGGGTCTCTATCAACCTCTCTAGCATCCGACCCCATCCACACTGGAAGCCCTGCTGCCCTTTGTCTGGCATCAAAAAATAGCCTATAAACCCTGCTAGAATGCATGTCAAAGGATACTCCTCACTGTACCTACTCATAAGTATGTCCCAACTCATGGAACAAGTCAAAATATCAGGATCACCAAAGACATGCCTCACTGTCTGTAATCTTGGAAGGTGCCCTGAATCATAATCCACCTTATCCCCAGCAAAAGGGATATGGAGGATCCTATATACATCCTCGGGAGTGATAGTCAACTCCCCCACCGGCAGATGAAACGTGTTATGCTCTGAATGAAAATGCTCTACCAATGTCGTGAGCATTCTGTGATTCACGCGGATATTAGGTAATCTCAACAAATGAGTCAAGCCGCACAAGTCAATATGAGCCTGCTCAACCTCAAATTAATGTCGCACTAATGCCATAGTAGGAGGATAAACACATCTAAACAGCACAGGAGGTAATCAAACTTGCAAAAACCCGACAACGAAGCATTAGAAAACATTCCAAATGAGCCTACATGAGAAGCAAAACATCATGCAAATCCAACTAAGTCAAATACAAAATCAAAATTTCAAGTTTACACCTTTAAAAATGCTCACTATCTCTCGAACGACAAAACATAGATAAGCAGCATCTCGTACAAGCCAGGATTAGTTCTTGCACGACAAAACAGCCTCAAATGACAAACTATTGGCTCTTGCATGACAAAATGGTCTTTTAACAGACCTATCGTACGACACACGGGTGGCCCTAGAATGACAAATCTAATGGGTTCAAATGACAAAAGAAATTTTACCAGTTACTCATACGAGACAAGATCCTGTCTCGCACGATAAACTGTGACGCACGGCCCCAAACATGCGAAAAACTTACAAAATGATCAAAAAAATTCAAAATTGAAAACATAAATAGGCTTAAGATCGATCACTTACTGCTGGCTCATAGTTTCGGGGTCGATTATGTCTTCTCTGGCACTCAAATCGATGTTGATGAGTAGGGACCACCATTTTCTTCGCAAAAGGATTTTTGAATTTTCAAACTTGGAGGGTTAAAATGAATTGAAAATGACACTTTTGTCCCATATATAGCCAAAAACCTAATTTTTCAACTTGCTCCGATTGGACATGAAAATTGTACCCTTAGCTAATTTGGTTGTCCTGAGTCTAGTTTCAGGATCGAAATTCGAGATCATTTTGCTAGTCAATTTCAGAATTTGGACCACTTAGCGCTCTTTTCATCAAAAGCTCATTCTTTCTTCAACTTTGCACTCAATTTCAATGCTGAATCTCAATTTAATTTCTACAAATCAACTTTGTGCTCAATTTCTTATCAATCAATACAAAATTTTCAAAAAATCTTTTGATTCACTTTATGCTCAAAACAACTTATCATCACTAAAGAAACTGCCTATCATCATGTACCCTCGCTATCTTTCGATTTCGCTCCCGAGGGGGCATACTCGTGACCTTATGACCTCACATTCTTCAATGTCGAGAAAATTTTCAAATCTTCATCGAAAGTCGAGCAGCTAATCTTTTCTAAACATCAAACAAGACCTCATTGCTAGGGGTATCTCAACTTCATCGCTTTATATCAAGTTGATATTTCTCAATCATCTGAATCAAATCAATCGCTAGGGGCATATCAGTTTCATCGCTTCAAATCAAGCTAATATTTGTCTTTTATCTTAATCAATCTCTTAACGTTAATCAATTTCATCGCTTTTCATCAAGTTGATTATTCATTTAAACTCAATCAAGGGTTTAAAGAGTTTCTTTAATCACACTAAATCTAAGCAGGTGTTCAGTATTCATTTCTTGATCAAGTTGAGCAATTTATCTTCATCGTATCTTGATCAATCAAGTTCAAGATCGATTTTTATCATCACTCACTGTGTCTAGGTCAATCAAGTTCTAGATCAGTAAGATCCTCTTCTTGATCAATCAAGTTCAAGCTCGGTATCTTTTTTTTTCTATCGTTCCTAAGTTCAATCAAGTTCGGGATCGGTATCGCTTTAATTAGACTTCATTCAGCTTCGTCACTTCGAATCAAGCTAAACACCTCGCTTTTTAATCTAGTTCGTGATCAATCAAGTTCAGAACTAGCGTCTCCTAGACATCAATTTTTCTTTGAACCAACACGATGCTCGCACATTAATTCAAAGAGGGGCAAACGTAATACCCTAAAAATGGTCATCTAAACCATGGGCCCCTAATCTCGACAACATCACCAAGGTCCTAACCAAAGGCAATTAAATAAATCTTGACCGCATAATTAATTCTTTAATCATCAATTGTCACATGGCAAAATCAATCACTCAATATTAATTAAATATTTATTTAATTAATTAAATCATTCCAAGAAAATCATTTTAAACAATTATCTTATTTATTTTATTTAAATATCTTTTGCATATTTTATTAACTAAATCAATTTGCCATTAAATCATCAAAAAGAGGAATTAATTTAATCAATTTGCCACAAATCTTCAAAAAAGGAAACAAATCAAGAAAGAGGAATTTAATTAAATAAACCAATTGAGCACAAATCTTCAAAAATGGAAATAAATCAAAAAAAGGAATTAATTGACCAAGAAAGAATTAATAATTTGAAAAAAGAAATCAATTGGAAATAATCTTGAAAAACAAATTAAAAATTGATAAATAATCTCAAAGAAAGCAATTAAAATAATTAAATATTAAAATTGAATGAAATAGAGAATAAATCAGTTTTTCTTGATTTTATCTTAATTTTAGTTCAATTTCCTTTAAAACTGAGAAAAGCATCCAATCACATCAATTCACCTGGATGGTGCTTCCTCTTGGAAAATCTTGACCGCTCATCATCATTTGATCTTGGTCATTGGTTTCTTTTTGAATTTTCTATAAATTCAGGCTCATCTCTCATTCAAAAAAGATCTTGGAGGTTGGAGAATATATTGTTATTATATTGTTTTTGCTCTAGATCCATTGAGAATATTGCATACATATTTAGATCATTTATCTTATTTATTGCTTAAATCTTGTTAGATTAATCTTGCATCCATCTAGCATTAATATCATGCTCATATAGATTTAAAATCCTTCATCTCTATGTTGTCTAGTCATTGGATAGCCTAGTAATCTGAGAGCAATCTTATACTCGCATCTTTTAGAAGGCAATGGGTCGATTTGTTATGGTTTTCATATTCATGTTTATATTTGTCTAACCATGCATGTAATGACTTAATTGAAGTGTTGTGTATTACAAATACAGGTCCACTTTTCACACACACACTTAGGACTATTCTTATCACATCTTCAAGAAAATCCGGAATGCTAATAATATCCAGAAAACCTAGGGTTTCTACTACCTTGTGTTCCGGTTTGATATTGCCATTTTTATCACAAATCACAGTGCTATACATTTTCTTGATTTCATCATCTCCTAATTCCTCTATATGACAGTGTATGTATAGTCTAGGATCTTCAGCATATACTACTCCTTTAGGAATTTGAGAGAATGCACCTATGTTATCATCTTTCTTAGCTATTTTAGGAACAAGCTTGAATACGGGTCTAGGGCACTTGATAACCTCAATTATAGTAGGGTTTGCTATAAATTCAGGAACAGAGGAGGATGCCATATTTATAAATACCTCAATCTACCTTAGGGATGAGTGCTTGGATGAACTGCTTCTCTTCTTCGCTAAGAATGCCTTCGCTCGGGAATTTTTGTGCTCTCGAAGATTTGAATGCTCGGTAAATAAGAAAGAGCCAAAACACTTGATTTATAATGTTATTTTCTCCAACTACCACATTTAATGCTTATCAATTAAGTCACAACTTAACTCATCCACTGATAAAGAAGTAATTCAACTTCTCACCATCAACCGAGGGTATAATAGCATATTTTTCAGTTTGTTGCTAAACCCCCAAAGGATTTTCCTTCAGTTAGATGAAGAGTCTCCTACCGGTGGAGTGTTACTCTGTTCTACCGATGGAGCAGTATTCCCATCAACATTCTGATCTGACTTTCTGATCCATTGTTTTGAGAATTCTTACTTTACCTCTTCAACCTTTTCTTTACCTTTTAAACTAGGACCTTTGTTATTTACCGGTGGGGTCTTGCTTCTACAAAATTTTGCAATATGTCCAATCTTGTTACAAGCATAACAAGTCACATTGTTTTTCTGAATAGCTCTCCCATATCCTATGCCAGTATGTGTTTTGCATTGATTAGATAGGTGTTCAAATCTTCCACAAACATAACAATTTACATTCATTCTGCAATTTTTTGAATTATGACCAACTTTGTTGCATTTAGAACATTGATCGGTGGGTGTATTAGTGTTCTGATAATTTCTAGATCTACACTAATTTTCTCTATGACCATACTTGTTACAGTTAAAGCATTTCCCATTGAATTTGTAAGCATTAAGTTGTCTTACCAATTTGCTATGATCATGATTGTTTGCAGTACCGGAGCTTTCACCAGCTTCAAAGCCAAGGCCATTTGTATCACCATTAGGTTTCTGATTCTTCAGCATGTCAACAAGTTCTTCTAAACTTTTCTTGAATTTTTCTTTGTCTTGATTTGCAACAGTGAGTTCATTCTCCAAGATTCTTTTTTGTCTCATGAGTTCAGTTCTATCATTTTGTGTATGCATCAAGTCTGTCTTCAACATATCATTTTCATGACTGAGTCTTGTGTTTTCATTTCCAGCATCATTTAGTCTTCTAGCCAAATCATCTTCATTCTTATTTCTATCTTCAATTTCTTTACAAAATCTCATAGTCATATCTTGCATCTGATTCTTCATTGTACAGTTATCTTGTCTCAGTTGGTTCACCAGATCATTAAGAGTTTCCTTTTCATCTTCCTCATTTTGCATCTTCTCACAAAGTTCTCTTCTTTTATTCCTTGCTATAGTGAAATTTTCTTGAAGTCCTCAAATATTATCCTGAGCAGCCTTCAGATCATCCTCAAGTTTGATATTCTTTACTTTTTCTACATCATAGTCTAAAAGAGTTGTTTCCAATTGCTTTCTCAAATTTTTCATCTCTACCGGTGTCAAGATCTTCTTTAAGTTGTTAGGCTTTTGAAAATAGAGGACCAAGCTCTGATACCAATTGTTAGGATTCCCAAAGATACTGCGAGGGGGGGTGAATTAGTATCTGACTGGTATAATAATTTTCTTAACTTATAACATGAAAAGCATATTAAAACTGTGTATCGATAAACTAGAAATAATGCAGCAAATAACAACAACAACCACAACATGAAAAGCACACCATAACACAATATTTTAATGAGGAAACCCAGAGTGGGAAAAACCTCGGTGGGATTTGTGATGCACAATATTCACTTACTGGCCAATAAGAGAATATTACTGCTAACAATAGGGGCCTGCACATGCAGGAAGGCCAAGTGCCTAGAGCTCACTACTCAATTACAAAAGAAGTCACACTGACTTACAAAAATTGATTATACTAATCCAATGTCTTGTACTGCTTCATATCAGCATCTGCTATGCTAGATTCAGTACCAATTTAAGTTTTGCAATATACATAAGCCCTTATCCAATAATTCGCATATTAGGTCTGCTACCTTCTTTTCACACTTCCCATTCTTCCATATATCATATCCTAAATGATATACAATGATCTCATGCATATATGAGTCATATTACAATCCGCCATGTCGGCTTACAAAATATTTTACAATTAATTACAAAATACATTTATATAAAATTCATGTCGGCCAGGGTGCCGGTGAACTGTATGCCGGTGTAGAGTCTGTTGGTGTCGGTGCCTGTGTCTGCCTGCCGGTATCACATGATTATAAGGTTGCCATCAATGACAATACCTTCAATCACCTATAATTTCTCATTGGAGTGTGCATTTGCCAATAGTGACACCTCCACACACCCTTTTATACCTCCACCACCCTTCCAAGGCTCTTCCTTGCATTCACACTCTTGCCACACCATCAAATTGTTGTCTTTACCAGATTGAGACACAAAAAACAGCCTTTGTGTCCTCTCTAGCACGTACCAACCATATCATGGATCCGTGCATAGCATAAGACATAAAAAATTACACATATACAAATCTTTTCCACCTATTTGACTGGTTTATTTAACATGGAAACAAAATAAATATTTATTGTACAGTCTCAGGTTGCCCTAGGTTAGGGTATTGACAATCTTCACAAAAAATGGTATATCTTTATCAAAAAAGCATGAAATTAAATGAAACAAAAGGTAAATCATATTAGACTCATTCCCATATCTTATCCAATTAATTTTCCAAGCAATTGAATAAGTTTTAAAAATGAAAAGTTCTTGTGAACAGATTGGTACATCTGGCAAACTCGGAAAATTGCAAGAAACATGGTGATTTTTATTTATTTTTAATGTTTCCCATACACCAACTTGTACTCAAGCCGCCCCAATGGTTATAAATGCAATTTAAACTTGTTCCACCAAACTAACACCTAATCACCCCATATAATGTAAAAATTGCTTTGTCAACTTTTGACA
The DNA here is from genome assembly GCF_030272615.1 of Cryptomeria japonica. Taxonomy (NCBI): domain Eukaryota; kingdom Viridiplantae; phylum Streptophyta; class Pinopsida; order Cupressales; family Cupressaceae; genus Cryptomeria; species Cryptomeria japonica. Next base: position 275,344,778 of record NC_081413.1, read on the forward strand.
ACATTGGCAATTTTGTTTAAATCTAATCCTTGACTTAACCTAAGACCATAATGTCTCAAAACTGATATAAATAGGTTCAAATAGGTCTATAAGACCTTTACACATCATTTAACACCATGTTGAACCCATTGATACACATTTTCCACGCAATGATAATTTTGACAATATTTATCAACATGACTCCTAATGGGACTCAACACACCACCTAATGATCTTAATGACCTTTATTACATCAAAGATGGTCTTCTAAGACCTTATTCATGACAAGAACTTAAAACCAACTTAACCTATTACCAAATTGGCATCATGGTGGCCATCTTGTGCTAGGTGCTCCTCCACCAAGTTGGAATATGAGTTTCACATGGTCGGGTGGCGTTGCCAACCACCATTGGGGACCAATGGACTAGATCGTGAGAAACTTGGAGGACTTCTTCACCTTCCTCAAGTTTTGACCATCTTCATCTCCTTTCATTTGCAAATTTTATATAAATGTAATATGATTCAAGCTTTGTAATTATTGACCTATTGTATATTAAGACACTCCAATTGGAGATTGATGTAATGAGATAAATAAAGAAGTACAAAAGTGGACTTTAATGGTCTAGTGTTGGGACCAGCCACCTCTCATGAGTATGCAAACCTTACTTGACTTATGGTATTCATTGTAGAGTAAATGGATAATGCATTTATATTTTATGTTCTAGTTTTTAGGTGTTTCTTGTCATGAAAATAGTAGAATTATAACCCCTAGTAGGGATTAGAGTTTTGCTTTAGCCTTAGGATCCGTTTGACGTGCTCCCTACCTATTTTCTTAGTTTTTTGGCCAAAAAACCTAGATCGGCATTTGTGGTTGTCCATTGGCATCTTTACCTCTGGATCAGCATCTCTGCCTCTCTGGTTTGAGACAGTTTTCCATCAATTGGCCTAACTATAAATCGGTGTCTTCATCTGCAATTCGGCATCTCCGCCATTAGATCAGCTTTTGGGACTGTAAAACACCATCGATGCTTTAGCATCTGTAGTTTCCCTTCAGTGTCTCCACTAATCTTGGCAATGATATTGTTCAATTGTCACATTATGATGCAGAGTGATGTATCATTTGTTCTTAGGGATATATCACTAAGGCATGGTTATGTTTTAACATATTGATCATGATGGATCGCTCGTATGTGGGTAATAGGAACACTTCAATTAGTGCTCTAAAATGAATATTGTAATAGTATTTCTTTAGTAAATGATGTTGAGTACTTCCTAATCGGTTATGAGGTCATGAACCCTATTTAGTTGCCTTGTGAAAGTAACTATGTTAGGGAACCTTGGAGGAGATTGTTAGAGTTGTAGAGTAGTCTTCCACTTAGTGTGACTGTAACTGTGTTAGAACATTTTCTTAAGATCAGATGATTGTTCTTGCTTATGTTATGCATGTTCACACTTAATTGCCTTAAAAATATATATATTTTTATGTTTACCTTTTGTGTTTTTTGCCCATATCCTTTTGGGTTCCTTGGCGAGGCGTTACAATATGCATGCATACATACATACATACATATGTATATACATATATACATTTATACATACACATATACATATATATGCCTACATATGTATATATGCATGCATACATGTATGTATATATGTATACATATATATGGTACATGTTGTAGACACCTAAAAAATGTCTCATTAATCATACATTAATTATTCATCTAATTAATTAAGTAATTCTTTAATTATTTAATTAAGCTAATTATTCTTCTAGACTAATTCAATCATTATTATTCATTTTTCTTACTAATTACTAATTTCTATCTATTAATCAATTCATCATCAACCCCCTTTCTCAAATATTAATTAAATATCATTTATTTAGTTAATCGCGATTAATTTCCTTAATTAAATCATCTTTATTATTTAATTAATTATATTTCTAATGTTTAAATAATTTTATTTAAATTATTTAAATTAATTTATTTATTCCTCCAAATCCCCAAATTCAAATTTCAAATAATTCCATCTAATTTCATTTCTCTCAAATTCACAATTCCCCAAATTTGAATTCCAATTAATTTCACCTAATTCCAAATCATCAAATTCACATTTCACCAAATCTGAGTTTCAATAAATTTCAGTAAATTCCATGTGCATTTCAACATTCGAAAATCCAAATTCAAATCCAAATTGAAAATGAAAATCAAATTCAACTTCAAAATCCTACAACACATGTTGAAAATCATAACCGATACATCAAATTAGTTAACTTAGTTAACTCTTCAATCTCCCCTTTTCATTCCAAATCACCTTTTCTGACTAATCAATCTAATCAGTCTTCTAATCAATCAATTCAGTCATCTCCCCAATCTATCTAGTCAACTGACTAATCTATTCAAATCAATATTCAATCTATCTAATTGACTACTCAATCAAATGAGTTAACAAGTCAATCAATCTGAGTTAACAAATCAATCAAGTTTGTTCACTGGTCAATCTAAATTAGTTCACTCCCAATTAGAACTTGAGTTCAAAATCCCTCCCCATCTCTCATAAAAATCTATATAAACAAGATCATTTTCTCAAATCAAGCGAGATCACACTCTTCAAAATAATTGTCATCTTTATGTAGGAATCTCAATGCAATACCTGAGAACCACCCACACCAGCAATTTGGAGAAGAACAATGGAAGCACAAATGTGGAATAGGGAGTTTAAATTAGTTTAATTCTTCCATTTCTTTCATTTATTCTATTGCATTATGTTTTTAATCAGCTTGATTAGCTAAGGATCTGTGATCGTCCGTATTTCCAAATTAGCTCAATTTTTAATGATTTCAAACATGAAAACAATGGTGAACCCGATGTGAACTGACCTCTGATTCTTCTTTTTAGTGATTTGCAGTGTTGTACGGAACATGACAAATGGAGTACACACTTGCATTGACAGAAATTCGCAATTCCACATATTAATGCACAATTGCTATCATTCTGATACACAATTGCTATTATTCTAGTTCGCAATTGCTTTAATTAATGCACAATTGCACATTTAACCCAAAATTTGAATTTTGATTGTCATTTTGGCTTTAGATGTATTTGTGAGATTAACCCATCAAACTTTTTCAATTCTAGAAAATTTGATTTTGTGCATGAAATGTCTCTAACCCCATGGCAGGAAGAGTAACTTTGAAAATTTCAAGGGCCACGAAGAGAAGAGAGCATAGTAGATAGCAAAGAACTTACCAACGCCTTTTGAAAGTAGAAATGAGATTTCAAGAACTAGAAGAAGAAGCCATAGCCTAATACCACAAAACTATACACTGATTTCTTGCCAAATATGACTTTTATGACGATATTGAAGTAATGGCCCATGTCATTTGGAGTCATCTACTTGAAAATTGACATCTCTCATCTATCTAAATTACTTTTTCAAGTTCCAGTAAGTAATGCGCAATTGCCTAGTCAGAAATTCGCAATTGCCTAGTTAAAAATTCACAATTGCCTAGTCAGTAATTCGCATTTTCTATCACATCAATTCGCATTTGCTCAGTACTTAATTCACAATTGCTAGGAAAGTTCAAAATATTTCTAACCTATGTTCTCCGATTTGTCTATCAGTAATCATCTATGTTTATGCAAACAAAGAGGTCAAAGTTGTAACTGAAAGGAAGAATTAGGCTAGAAACCCCATCATGAGCTAACAACTTTTTTATTTTCTTGCATGGGTAGCTTAGAAAATCTTTCGTTTGGTGCTAAAAAGAACAAACAAACATTATGCTTTTTTATTTTCTCATCATTGCAATGTCAGTTAAATTGAACACCATGTCTTTTGGAGCAACATCTCCAATAGTTTTTTAACAATATTGAAGTGAAGGTTTAAAAAGAACTTTTATTTTTTGTGTTTTCAAGGTGATAGGCATATGCTCTCTCCTTAACTAGGTGACCAAAAAGATAGACCCACCTTTTTCATGCTTTCTATCAATTCTGCATTAGGATAAAACCCTTAGAAGGTCTGCCTCCCAAGTAGCCCATAAGGCCAAGTGAGAGGAAACAACCTAAGTGGTAACGACTAATGCCAAGCATTCTAAACCACTATGAATTAAATGTATTTGCAATAAAAATTATAAGAAATAGGTGATACATGTTGTCATAATGATGTTATGTCTCCCTCAATGCCTATATGGTACGAGAAAACCTGAAGAGCCTAACCTCTTTAGACTAGGAGACCTCCTTAACGAAGCGTAACATGTTGCAGATTATGACCACCTAAACGGAAGCCTGATTAATTACCTTAGGATCTAGAGGCCAAATCGAGTCAATGACCAAAAATTGTGGTATCATAGTGCAAGGGTGGGGAAGAATTTGGCCCCAAGTACTCACCATATATCTCCCAGGATAACGAGCCAATAGAGGAGCAATCTTCTTTGGTTTAATTTTTGGATAGAGGCAAAAAAATGGGTGCATCCTAGGGTGTGACAGGGTTGTTTGAGCTGACGAAGTATCAAGCTGTGGGATATGATATCATTTGTGACCTTTTGACCTTAGGAGAGTCTGCTTGATGTGCTATCGAATGACCAAAATTTTATCGAAAACAAAATAGGGTCTTGAAAAATATGCCAAAATTCATGGGAATTTGAAAAAGTTCCTTAAACAATGATCTCTTTATGTCATTTTATTTTTTCATGTGTCTAATGTGTCCTTTGCTACATTTCACCAATTTCAAACATTTCAAAAAATACCAAAAAAAAAGAGGAATATCAATCAATTTTTCTCCAAAAACATCAACGAGAATCCCAAAGAAAATTTCAAGTGTCAACATCAACATCAAAATTAAAATCAAACATTGCAACATTAAAAAAAATGGAGGAAATTGTACTTTCTATGATCTTAGGTCCTAGGCATTTAGTCCATACACGATCTCTTTAGTGTCCTCATACTACACAAAGTCCTTGCATAAGTCCTCACTTCACATAGAGATTGCTTCAATCTTGGTCAAAGACTGCACCCATTCTATCATTGTGTTATCTAAGTTCATCTAAAGATTCACCTTGGTCTTGCATATCACAATAGAGTGCATTAGATTCCACCTTTACCATCTTACACAACTATAAATGACTAATCTGGTCATCAAATAAGAAAACACAATGAAATAATTAGTCACACAAATAAAAAAGACTAAATAAATGACTAATTTGATCATCAGATAAAATACACAACTAAACATCAGAGTTATGCTCAAACAACAGTTATATAGATATATGTATATGTATATGTATATGTATATGTATATGTATATGTATATGTATATGTATATGTATATGTATGTATGTATGTATGTATGTATGTATGTATATGTATACATATATATACATACATAAATACATATATATATATATATGTAGATATGTGTGTGTGTGTGTATATACATAGATATATATATGTATATGTATACATAGATATATATATGTATATATATATATATATATATATATGTATATATCTATATATGTATATAGATATATATATATATATATACATAGATATACATATACATGTGTGTGTGTGTATATCTATATATGTGTGTGTATATGTATATCTATATATGTGTGTGTATATGTATATCTATTACATATATATCTATTACATATATATATATATATATATATATATATATATATATATATATGTAATAGATATACATATACACACACATATATAGATATACATATACACACACATATATAGATATACATATACAGATATATATCTATATATATACATATACATATACATATACATATACATGTATATGTATATATAAACTAAAAATTAAAACTATTTAAGTTGTCTTAGATTAAAAATTAATACAAAAGAAACATGCAATTTTCAATAAACGATAAGAGGTAGAAATGCCAGGAAGTGAATTTTTGTCATATCTTTGTTAATTGCTCATCTATTAAATATAGATATACATTTGTGTGTGTGCGTGCGCATGCGCATGTGTGTGTGTGTAAACTAAAAATCAAAATTATTTTAGTTGTCTTAGGTTAAAAATTAATACAAAAGAAGCATGCAATTTTCAATAAACGACAAGAGGTAGAAATGGCAGGAACTAAATTTTTGAAATATCTTTGTTAATTGTTCATCCGTTAATTATTTTACAGGGTAGTGTGATTATGGAGGGTTCTTGAGAAGTCACAAGTTTGACAAATTCATAATCCTACTATGTTGTTGCCATCTCTATAATTTGTCGAACGCTAATAATTAATAACAAGCTAGTTGTAGTCCTTTCCAAACAATGCCAAAAATGGTGGCATCCCATTTTCTCTTTGATGTTGTAAATGTTACGTATTTTTCCTTTCCATGCCAAAATGTTAGATGTGAAATAATTGGTATTTAAATTAAATGTTGGTTAAAATTGGTTCAATAAGGGAAAAAGTCATTTTAAGGAAAAAGCCTTTGAATATTGTTAAAGTGGATGAAAGACAAAATAATTTTTTTTATTATTGCTTTCAAAGCACTAAAAGAGATTTAAATGTGCAAGGAAAGGCATTTGCCCACGTAGAAAGTTTTGATTACTTATGTAAATGGAATATGTGTAAATAAAATCCTTTTTCCCACGTTGAAATAAGTCAAGAGATACCTGCATGTTGCGTTGAAAGGGAAAATTTGGAGGGAAATAGAAGTTTGTAACAAAGTCTTCATGCATCATATTAGGGCCTTCTTGAAGATTTCTTTGAGTTTTGCTTTTTGATCTTGTACTTGTTCATGGAGGATGGAGTTCCTTGCATGAAAAACACATACATGTTGCATGTAGACAATCTACACCTTTGTTTCAAACCTCACAAACTATTCAAAGCATAGTGATATGTGGCATAGAAGGTGCCATGCATATAAATAACAACTCAAACTATAGTTAAAAGAAAGTAAAGAATGTTTATTTTTGGTGTATGTCTCAGTTTGAGGGGAAGCCATTTGAGGACTCCTTACGAAAAGACTCTAGCAAAGAGAGAGAGAGAGAGAGAGGTGCATTCAAGAAGACCGATATTAGATCATATTAAACACATGCATCATATATTCACAGGTTTGTTCATCTTATTTGTGCCCTTTGTGGTCATTTTTTTAAAAATGGAATGTAAGAGAAAATAAGATCATTTTTCCGCATGAATTTGTGTTATATTTAAGATATTTCTCAAACTTTCAAAGAGGAGATAGAGTGTTAGTTTAACTAAGAGTTGCTTGATAAATGCTAAAAGTCTTTGCCAAGCTAGAATTAGTACAAAATATAAACCCTCATGCAAGGTTAGAGCAATCATCACAGACCCTCCATAGGTCAAAATAAGAGCCTAAGACAATGATAATAGCCACAGAGCAACAATACAAGTATATATTTCAATGAGCACTGATTGATATGAGTCAAAAGTTGTCATAATAGTCATTTAGGACAGAAAATAATTTATATGAACGCATAAAATAGGGCTCAAAGACCAATGCTAAAATGATTGTCTCGTATCAGAGGAAGTAGCCATTCATAATCCTAAAGATATGGAATCCTAATAACAGACCAAAACACAACAATTAGATGGAAGAATAGAGTTGTTATAGGAAAAAAAAAAAAAAAAGAAATTTTCATAAGACTGTATATCCATTCACAAAGATGTATCCATAGAGTGGGAGTTGTATAATAGCAATCATGTAGCAATGACCCAAAGTTTCAGACCACCCATCAAAAATTTAAAAATCCCAGAGTAGTCTTTGACAATAGAGATACAATGAGATCATAACAGTTTAAGCCATGAGAGATCAAAAGAACATCATGTAAATAGCCTTATGATAGTAATAGAGTCAAAAGGACACTCAAAGATAAGAGCAGCAATGTTAAGGTCTTTTACAAAGTCTACTATCAGTGTTGGCATTCTACACTCTAATGAGAATAGTTGATGTTGTCATTAATGGCAACCAATTGGCAACCAACCAGCAACAGGTTTCTACACATGCATCGGCAGGCACCGACATCGGCAGGCACTTTCACCGGCATCTAGATTACACCAGAAATGAAGTATATCGGCGCTCAGGCCGACATGGGATAGAGTTTTGCTTATATGAATTGTATTGTAAATATAATTAATTATTTGTAAGCCGACTTGGTATATTGTACAGACTCATATATGTATGAGATCTCATAGGTCATTTAGTATAGTGTGAATATGGGAGATAATTGTAATAGAAGATTATTGTATGATGTGATACAGTGGATAGCGAAAGGTTTTGGTTAAGGTATCCGACTGAGCTTAAACTAGTACTAAACTAGGCATTTGAGATGCTATTTTGAGCAGTACATTGTATTGGATTTAATTATCCATTTTGTAATCAGTGACTCTTTTGAGCAGTGTGCTCCAGGTAGTTGGCCTTCGTGCATGTGCAGGCCCTTATTGTAAGTAATATTTATTCATATTGGCTAGTGAGTAAAATTGTGGGTCACAAATCCCACCGAGTTTTTTCCCACACCGGATTTCCTTGTTAAAATATCATGTGTTATGGTGTGCATTTATGTTGTCTCTATTATTTCTCTTTACTGCATTATTTCTTGCTTACTAGTACATTGATTTGGGTTGCAAAGTTATAAATAAGTTTAAATATTCCAATAACTGGTTAGACACTGATTCACCCCCCCCCCTCTCAGTGTCTTTGGGACTGTCATTGAATCTACCAATTGGTATCAGAGCCTGGTCCTCTATTTGCAAAATCCTAACAGCTTGAGGAAGATTCTGAAATCGATACTAATGAAGAGCTTGAGAAAACAATTGGAAGGAGCTCTAGAAGATTTTGATGCAGAAAAATTGAAGAATATCAAACTTGAAGATGATTTGAGGACCGCACAAGAATTCATTAAAGGACTTCAGTAGAACCTGGTTATAGCACAAAATAAGAGAAAAGAATTTCATGAGCAAATGCAGAAACATGATGATGAAAAGGAAACTCTTAGTAATATTGCAGATAAGCTGAGACAAGAAAACACTAATATGAGGAATGAAATGCAAGATTTGACTATGAGGTTATGTAAGGATATTGAAGATAGGAAGAAGAATGAAGAAGACTTGACTAGGAGACTTAATGATGCAGCAAATGAAAATTTGAGACTTAATCATGAGAATGATATGCTAAAAACATATCTGATTCACATGCAGCATGATAAGGAGGAGCTTACAAGACAAGTTGGAATTCTAGAAAATGAGTTGAACACTGCAAAGGAACACGAAGACAAATTCAAGAAAAGTTCAGAAAGGCTTGATGACATGCTGAAAAGACAAAAACTTGATGGAGATACAATTGGACTTGGATTTGAAATTGGAGAAAGTTTCAGGACTACAAATAATCAAGATCACAGTAAAGTGGTAAGACAACCTAATGCTTATAAATTCAATGGGAAATGTTTCAATTGCAACAAGTTTGGTCATAGAGAAAATCAGTGCAGTTTTAGAAATAATCAAAATACAAACTTACCCACCGGTCAATGTTCCAAATGTAACAAAGTTGGTCATAATTCAGAAAATTGCAGAATGAATGTGAAATGCTAGGTTTTTGGTAGATTTGGGCATTTATCCAATCAATGCAGATCATAAACCAGTCAAGGATATGGAAAGGCTATTCAGAGGAATAATGTAACTTGTTATGCATGTAACAAGATTGGGCATATTGCAAAAGTCTGTAGAAGCAAGACTAACCTGGCAAACAATAAAGGATCTAATGTGAAGGGTAAAGGAAAGGTAAATGAAATAAAGTAAGAATTTTCAAAATAGTGGATTAAGAAGGGAGCTCAGAGAGTTGATGAAACTATCTCTGCACCAGTAGAATTGAGTAACCCTCCACCGGTAGGAGATTCTTCATATAACTAAGGAATAATCCTTAGGGGGTATTGCAGCAAATTGAAAATCATGCATTCTACCCTCAGTTGATGGTGAGAAGACATATTTCTTCTTTACCGGCAGATGTGTTATTTTTTCACTTAACCAATGAGCATTTAATGCGGGTTTTGAAGAAATTTTTGGTTATATAACACCGGAAAACCCTCATTTCAACTCACCAGGCATTCAAGCATTCAAAGAGCATGAAATTGAGCAAGGGCAATCTAAAAGTGAAGTAGCGAAGTGATTTTTCAGGCATTCAAGAGTTTCAAACTAAGAGGTATTTATCTTTTGAAATGGCATCTTCATCTTCTATACCTAAATTTATTGCAAACCCTATTGTGGTAGAAAATGTTAAGTGCCCTAGGCACGTATTTAAAATCATCCCTGAAATTGCCAAGCAAGATGATTCTATCAGAGCTTTTTTGAAATTCCGAAGGGAGTCGCTTTTTCTGAAGACCCTAGAATGTACATTCACTGCAACATAGAAAATCTAGGAACCAATGATTTGGAGAACATGTACAGTGGTGTCATTACTGATGAACAAGGTTTAATTAAAGTGGAGCATAAGATAGTTGAAGACTTAGTATTCATTGAGATACTGAACATACCTGAATTTCCTAAGGAGGTAGTCCGTCTAGTTATGAGTAGAGTTCATGGAGATTTCATGTGGCTTGACTCTGTTTTTAAAATCTCTAAGGAAGCAATCAAGGCAGTTATTGGTTTACCCTCAACCGGTAGTAGGCCCGACAAAACTAAGAAAATATCTAACAAGGGAGTTATGGAATTAACCGGAGATACATATGACAACAAATCTCTTAGGGTTAATGATATCAAAGATGCTAATGTGAGATATGTGAGTATGGTGCTTGGATACAGAGTAACTCATGCAAACAAATTGAATTCAGTCTCCATCTTATGTATTCATAATGCATATGAGATGGTAAAGAACAATGCTAAAATTGATGTTTGTGAATGGCTTAAGGATGAATTAATTGACAACTTGAAAAAATATTAAGGGTGACAAGAAAGGGACATTTCATTTTGGCAACATACTTGTGTGTCTGATGCTTTACTTCACTAAAGAGATACCTGGCATTGGTCATAAGGGTTTTGGATATGACATCGTGGTAGGAAAATAGATACTGGAAGCTTTCACCAGTATGGGCACTGATAGTGACAACATTATAATAGATCACTTCAAAAACTTTCAGACTAAGATGAGAGCTAGAGAAAGGTTACCCCAGAGCAAAGTACACAAGTATGACAAGCAAATATGCTTTGTAATCAAACGTGATGAGACATGGATGGAAGCAGTTAGCCCTAGAACTATTTGGGTTGCTGAAATGGGTTATGAAGTTGATTTACCCATTCTTGAAACATATGTTAAAACACTACTTGAGACACCTAGAGAACCATCTAAAGAAAATTTTGGAAATGTTGAAACCATTGAGAGTTTTGTTTCTATGCAAAAGCGGAGAAAAAGAAGAGAGAAATTTATCAAAGATGCATCCACGATGGCAAGTGAAATCAAGGAAAATGTAATGAACTTCAGTGGCATATCTGCTAGTGATATGAAAGGATTGAAACCAGAAGCTCGTGTTTCACCGGTTGTTACTTCTTTGGATGTCTACAGTGGGAAAGCAGCAGAGTTCACAAGAGCTAAAAGAAAGAAGAGGAAACCCTCACCGGTATCCTCTCCTTCTCCCAAAAGGACTAGAACTTTGAGGAAAAAGCAGCAGGTTGTAAGGGAACCTAAAAAGAAACTAAGACCAAAGAAGAAACAGACTAAGACATTGGATACCCTGACATCGGAGGAACTAGTAAATGAGATAACACAGATGGAAATATTTGCAATGTGAATAAATACTATCATTCTTACAAAGATTTAGACAAAGAAATAATAGAGGCTAGTATAATTTTGCATTTAGATATCTATAAGAAAGTTTTGATTGAAGTTGTAGATGATTTGCCAAATGATTTGTATCTGAGATCAGAGGCTAAACACATGTGAGTAATGGAATTAGATAAGAAGTTTAAAGTTGAAGCATTATTGGTTGTACATCCTATAAAGTCTAAAGAAGAAATTGATGAACTAATTTCTGAAGCAAACCAGTCAATTTTTGTTAGTGGACACCTACAAGTTGGCTTGATGGTTGGAAGAGTAAAGGAAATTGCTGATGAAACTGCAGACTATTGGGATATATTTTTTGTTGAAAAAGAAAAGAGAGAGGAAAGGGAGAGACCGACGATGGATAAGTCTTTTATGAAGATCTATCAAAAGGACAAAGGTAAAGGTAAGATTGGTCATGTTCCTACTATAAAGGTAATAGATAACATTCCTCCACCGGCACAGGACTCTCCTTCAATAACTTCAACATCACCGGTACATACAGAAAATCAACCGGATAAGCCAACTGAAGATGTAACACATGATGACTCTCACCCGGAGTCTGAAATTCTTTTCACCGTGAATGTTGATACACAAGATGTGAATATTATTGTGGATAAAGAGACTGCAGAGGTTAAGGCAGTAGATATTAAGGACAGTCAGAAGACTGAGTTACTGGCTCATAGTGTTGACTCTCAGAAGACTGAGATACTGGCACAAGCAAAGAAACCGAAGATTGAGAAACCAACAGAGGATAAGGTAACTAACCCAAAGAAACTGGAATCAGAGAAACTGATAGTTGAAGAGGTACTTGTACAGACTGAGAAACCATCAAAAGCAGAGGTACAAACACAGAAAGAGAAATCGGAAGAAAATGTAAGTAAAGAGGAAGCAACTAATGGAAATAAGGAGGAAATAGTGAAGGTAATTGGGTAAACAACTGTTGAGAAGAAATCCATAGTAGAACCAAGCACATAAACAGGAGAATTCAGACCCACTAACATAACAGATGATCTATTGGATTCTATCAAGAGGATAATAGATTGCAATGCCTTAGCATTTAAGGAAATTGATAACACATTACCTATCTTTAACATGATTGCACCTACCTATCAAATAGATCGCATTAATGATTCTATAGGTAAATTGGACACATTGCCCAAATTCATTGTTGAAAATGCCATTAATATAGATAAGGTGAATGAGGATACTATAAAAGAAAGAGTAGATAAAGCGAAAGGAGAATTCTTTGAGAAAACCATCAAAAACTGTAATTAGCATATGGATTCACTATTACTAGTACTCAACTCAACAATTTTGGAGTATAAGGAGTTGTATAGAGAAGCATGTAAACCTCACTGTTTTACAGAGGACATTGATGAGGAGATTAAAAAGACACAAAAAGAGATTGATGACATTGCGGATAATATGATAGGTTCCTTGGGACTTATCTTCGTTTTTGAGCAGGAAATGGTTGTTTTTGAGGAGAAGTTAGAGAATCTTGAGAAAGAGAAAGAAAGGATAAGGTTAAAAGCCTGGAAACTCAAAAGTAAACTCGATCCAAAATTGGATAGCCTTATTACTCAACGGATTAAGCTATCAAAGGCAACAGTTCAAGAAGAATGGTCACCGGAGCAATAAATGCACTATCTAATCGACATGATCTAGCATACTAAGACCATTCTCTCCGACAACAACAAATTCATGCAGAGACTAAATCTAATTTTGGCAGACATTTTTTAAATTGTAACCAACCGGTTACACGCAATGAGGTAGCATTTTTGTATTCTTTGATTCTTCTTGACATCCTTTGTCATTGATGTCAAAGGGGGAGTAGTAGTATGGAGAAAAATAACGAGTATTATGGAGAAAATAAATGCACATAGGAGATCACTTGCTCAGGGGGAGCACACTTCTTTTTGGATAGCAGTTTTGGATTTTTCTCATGAGTGTTGCCATCAATGCCAAAGGGGGAGATTGTTGGCATTCTACAGTCTAATGAGAATAGTTGATGTTGTCATTGATGGCAACCAACTAGCAACCAACCAGCAATAGATTTCTACACATGCACCGGCACCAGCAGGCACTTTCACCGGCATCCAGATTACACTAGAAATGAAGTATACCAGCACTCAGGCCAACATGGGATAAAGTTTTTCTTATATGAATTATATTGTAAATATAATTAATTATGTGTAAGCCGACTTGGTATATTGTAAAGACTCATATATGTATGAGATCTCATAGGTCATTTAGTATAGTGTGAATATGGGAGATAATTGTAATAGAAGATTATTGTATGATGTGATATAGTGGACAGTGAAAGGTTTTGTTTAAGGTATCTAACTGAGCTTAAACCAGTACTGAACTAGGCATTTGAGATGTTATTTTGAGCATTACATTGTATTGGATTTAATTATCCATTTTGTAGTCAATGAGACTCTTTTGAGCGATGTGCTCTAGGCAGTTGGCCTTCCTGCATGTGCAACCCCTTATTGTAAGTAATATTTATTCATATTGGCCAGTGAGTAAATATTGTGGGTCACAAATCCCACCGAGGTTTTTCCCACACCGGGTTTCCTCGTTAAAATATCTTGTGTTATGGTGTGCATTTACGATGTCTCTATTATTTCTCTTTACTGCATTATTTCTTGCTTACCGGTACATTGATTTGGGTTGCAAAGTTATAAATAAGTTCAAATATTCCACTAACCAGTTAGACACTGATTCACCCCCCCTCCTCTTAGTGTCTTTGGGATTGTCATAGAATCTAACAATCAAAGGTATTTGGAAAGGGTCTTAAGGAGATCACAGTATATGAACAGTCATCTATCAAAGATCACAACAACAAAAAATTATCACATTAAGAAGAACGGCGAAGAGAGGAGCAAAGAATGATGCCTATGTTTTAGGGTAGTCATACCTAGATACAACAACAATAACCAAAGACTTCACCAATAGAGATCATGGTGAAAAGAACAAAGAAAAGTACCACAGCCAAATATAGTGTAAGAAAGTATGGAAACATAACAGTCAATTTGTAGTCAATTCGGTACATTATCAAGCTCTGTATGACATCTCAATGGTAGCAAAACTATGAAAAGTTTATGATAATACATTGACAAGAATAGTCAAGGACATGAAGGAGTGTTTCATTCACAGTATGAACATAAGAAATAATTATGGCAAATACTTTCAAGAATGCAGTCAAAGCACCCATTCGAGGACATTACATCAAATCAGTGAAGTCATTCAAAGGACGATCCTTCATTTTTTGCATTGATATTACCTAGTCGAGATCAGTGAATCCATAGTTGTTGTAGGCCAAGGAGGTAAAAGACAGCGCTCAAAGAAAAATGTTTAATGGTCATGAGACAAGGGAAGTGCATCCATTTCAAATATAGTCCAAAAGCCAACTATAATAGTGAATTGATAGTAGTGAAAGAAATACCATCTCAGACCTGCAATGACATAGTGTAAGACAATGTTTTGCAGTCAAGAGATAGGTTTTGAGAATCTAATCAAAGGGCATGCTACAAAGCAACCTTATCTTTTTCATGGCATGATCATGAAACTAAAGTCATCCATGAATAATAATGTTAAAGAAGTATTCCAAGGGATATTTTTATCAGTCACTTAAAGCAATCTTAATAGCATAAAGGCATAGTCATGATAAGGTAGATGATTGTCTTTCAATACAACGCATAGTCAAAACTTCAAAGTTACAAAGATCATCTTTTTTTATGAAAATGATTGATAATGGTGTTAGAGGTATTAGAAGAAAGAATCAATAGACAGGATAGTGTTTCACAGTGAAAAGACCTAAACAAGGTCTAAATACTATCATAGAAAGAGTAGACCAAAAGATGTTGTCAGAACAAGAAAACACAGATCCAAAAGTACAGTTATAAGAATGTTGTCATGATGAGCTTTAAGATTGTTGATTTTTTTTCAACCTTATAAAAAGTATAGTCTATAGCAGTGACAGTGAGATAAGAAAAATATTTTAGAATCCTAAAACAAATTATTGCAATAAATAGTGGAAAGAATAATATAGAATCCTCAAAGGCATAGATCACAACCTAAAAAATCCATAAGCCACATTCATGATAGAGCAAGAGAATTATAAACCTGTAGCAGTCAAGTTTTGATAGTACATTCAAAGGGATTATGTCATAGAGCTCTTTAATAGGGTTGCTTGTCCATATCCATATATAGCAGTCCATGGCTAAGACAAGATTGAGATGAATTTGCAGCATTTAGAGGACAATATCAACATTGGATGCCATTGAGATACAAATAAAAGACTCGGACCAGTAAGAGAGAAAAATGATAGATAAAGACCTATGAGAGCCTTGGAACACACAACTAAACTAGGAGCTATGAGAACCTATGTAGACCTAAAGACCTAGTTAAGCTTCAAATGATAATGCATCTTTTTGGCTCACTCAATCAGATGCAATTCTTCATAAATCAATTCAAGGCTAAGACGATGAGTTTATCAGCTATTACAACAATTCATGTTCAATTTTCAACCCCTTATGGGCTATGTATCAGTTGAGACATCTTCTAAGGTCATAAACACTCGGTTTACAAGAGTTATGGGGTCTATTTTTACATGTTATTCATCAATTTCGACCCCATCAACTTTTGAGACATCAAACAAATCATGCATTAGTGCAACCCAGAAAAGAAGTTATGTTGAGAATAGCTTGTCATACAGGTTGAGGGTAATTTACTTGTAGGGTGGGAAATGTTTTTATAAGTTTGCTTGTGTAGATAGGGATATGATCTTTAATTTTACTTCAGGCATATTCTCTTCATTATCACAGTCTTGTGGGATTGTGTTAATTCCTTTCAGTGCAACAAGAACTTATGAATGACTCACATTTTTATTATATCATGAGAGCAGTGTCATAAATTGGTTTCTTTTAATGACTTTTGTAGAAGGCTTTTCTTATGACTATATTATGTATGACTGTTATGAAATCTGCATCAAAGTATTTTAATGCCCTAACCCCAAATTTATACCTTAGACTATCCTATATTGCTCTTCATGATATCCTCCTAGTGCTCTTTCCTTATCATCATGACAGGCTTTGACCTGATATAATCTCTTCATGCCAATATCCCTAAGATTCTAGGTTGTAGATATTGTCTTTTGAATACTATGACAATAAGGTCATTGTGACTATGCTTTCATTCTCATTGCCATTCTTCTATCGTAGCATCTATGTCAAAGGTTGCCTTTATGAGATTGCAATATCTCTATTGTTGGTGATTTGAATGCTCTATATTTGGATATTGCCTTTTAAATGCTCTTTCACTTATCAAAACCTTTAACACTAATCCTTGATCACTGTGCTACATAGCTACGATAGTGGATGGTCATTGTCTTATACCTTTCATTGTCACTTGGCCTAAGATCTAATGTAGAATGTTTCTTGATATGCTCACTGTATTCCTAAATGCTCCACATATTTGTTTCCTTTGAGTCTTTAAACTCTTTGTCAAAAATAGATCTTAGAATATATTCCTATGTTTTCTCATGACTGTTTATGATACATGTTATTTTTGCCTTCTATATCATGACTATCCTTATTGTGATCATATAAGGCATTGTCCTTCTGATATGAATTTAACCCTACTCACTGCATTTTTTAAATCATAGCATCGATTTCTATCTCTATCCATGATCTTTCTGTCTTTATGGGTGCTTCAGACCTTTTATCATGCATGGGCTGACTATAAATTTCATTTTATTCACTTTCTTTTGACATGGTTATTCATAGCTATGTATCTTAAAACATATGCATATACCCTTATGACCGATCACTGCTTTAATGTCTTTGCTAAACTTTTTTTTTTTAGGAACTTTGCTACTCTTGAACATGTATGTTGTTGCTACTCTAATATCATTATTGGTTGCTTGAAAATTGTGTTGTCTTTTTTGATTTGGTTGCCCTTTGACTACCATTTCCAATTGTTCATCACTACTTCCATAGTGATTGTCATTGCTATAACATCATCTTGACCATCATGTTTGGGTCATGCATTAGGTTTCACACAAGAATCATAGCTCTTTGTATGTGTCTTTTATGTTCAATAATTGTTATGACTTTTCCCTAATTCTACAATAATATCTCTTTGAAATTGTGTCGACGTTGCTCTAATGGTTGTAGTTGCTCCTATATATTGTCCTTTCATGCATCTATCTTTGTGTATCTTTGAATATTAGGACTATGTTTTGATGGAGGCTCTGAATAACACTATCCTCACTTCTTAGCCCCCATGATGATTGACTTTTCTCTATCAAAATGATGCTCATACAGTCTTGTCTAAAAGATTGTCAAAAATACAAATTTGAATCTTTATTATTGTATTCTACTATGCATTTTTCTCGAAGATGGTTCTTTACACAATTTGTGCACTGGGCTTAAAGACCCTCACTGTCTTTTCTTTATCTTCTCATGACTATTGCAGCAGAGACTTTGACTGCTTTTGGTCAATATTGCCCCGGCTTTGACATGAGTGTGTGTGACTGTATTTGACCCTGTGATCTGCCACTGCTATTTGAAAGCCTTTGTGTTGTCATGACTGTCACAGTTTCTTTTGTTGCTCTTAGACCATTATAAACATAAAAATACTTCTTTGACAATTAAAACCATTGTCTTTTAAGGGTCTTTATCTTCATTCATGGAGTCTTTTCATATCATTAGGATTCTTTTCATATCATTAGGTTGTTCACTATGGCTTTTGACATTACTAAAATGGCTCTTTGATGTTAGCACGAATGTCCCTTGACTCAATTTTATATTCTTCCTTGGGCTTGAGCTGCTCCTTTTTACTGTCCTAATGCATTCTTTTGAGGAGGTGAAGCATGTATAAGATGAAGTGTATTAACTATTATGGTTGTTGCTCCTTATGTTATTAACTATTATGGTTTCTACTCCTTATGTTATGTTGTCATTATGGTTATTTCTCTTTACTATGTCTCAACTGCCAATGATAGTTTTTCTTACTTCTCACTATGATACCTGCTCATGATCATGGTTTATTTCTTGACTATTTCTATGTGCAGGGTTGTGACTCTTTGAATCTTCCTTTTGTGGCTGCTCTACAACAACAAACTTGCTTTGATATCTATTAATACTATCTTAACTGTCACGACTACCTCACTTCAACTAAACCCCATAACTCTTTGTGTTTCTTGACTACTCTAAAGCCCAATCAATGTGTCTTAGATGCTGCTACAGGATAGTGGCAAAACCTATGGTTGAGATATAGGATTTTTGATCTTGTAAAGCTTCTAGATTTCTTTTATGCCCTTAGTTTCTCTTCTCTTATACCTTGCACTGTGACCTTCAGGTTTTTGTGGATGGGAGATGATACTCTTGACTCTTGACTGCAACAATGACCTAATTTGTTGTTTTAATCTTGCTCTCTGCTATTTCTCATTGTGTATTACAAATATTTTGTATTTCCTCTTTCTACAATCAATTACATAGTAAAAAGGCGATGAAACACACCATGCTAAGTTGGTAGCATCCTACAATTTTTCTTGTTTTTTTTAGTTTCAGAAATGTACTGATCACTACTACATTCATTTTGTTATTGCCTTTTTATACGAACATTTTGAAGCTTATGCTAACGTTATCAAGCAATAAATGTGGCAAGATTTTTTGGAATCATGAACTATGTGGTTATTTCTTTTAACTAGTAGTACAACAAAAAGTTTTTTCCCTTTTCTAAGATTTTTTACATTGTCATAATTCTCAATTACAGTGTTAAATTGTAATTAGAGTTTCATCTCTCTGACATTTTAGTGGTCGGTTGCTTCTGATTTCTCTTAAAAGAGAGTTTTTTACTACAACTCATTTGTAGAACAATCTATGTTTTTCGCTAGCTATTGAGTTTTTCTGTTAATATGTACTTCAGTTTGTGTTGAATTTAGATTGGAAAAAAATGTTATAAATGAAATGTTGAAGTGATAACCATGAAAAAGTCATGCAAATGTTAGAAGAATATAGAAAATGATATTTAGCTAATATATGTGGCCAAGTGGAGCTAACACGAGGACGTTTTTCATTTATTTTATTTTGTTAAATGAGATGAGGCTTAGGACCTGAGAAAAACATCAGGATAAGAGAAAACTATGTACTCCCTTAGAGCTAGAGGAGCCTATCGTTAGAGTGCTTTATTCTTTTTCAGCAAGAAATTTTTTGGCATTTGAATGGTTGAATTTAGTTGGAAGAATCTGTGGTTAAGGAATTTGTAGTGAATGAATAAAAGATTCTAGTAAGTGACTTCTTATTGCACAAAGTACTAATAAATAATGTATTGGATTATATAAAATACAATTTAAAGTATCCTTTCATCTATATACCCTGTTTTATGCTTTGTTTTACTATTTGTTGCTTGCTATAATGTTTTTTACTGCCTCATTGTTCTATTTTGGGCCTTTTTACAGAATTGAGAAGGAAAGATAAATCATTATCGTCATGAAATTGTTGACCAAGTGAGGTGCATTGTTTGTCTGCAGTGCTTGAGGTAATGTTGGTTGTTTGTCAGTTTTCCATTTTCTCTTTTTCAGGCTAGTTTATCATTTTATCAATTCATGGTTAGGGTTGGATAATTACTTCTGCAAAAGGACAATTCTTCGTGTTATAGAGAGAACAAGGAGAAAAAATCACCGCTTCACATAGCAGTGAAAGAGGGAAAGTATGATCTTGTGAGGATTATATTAATGTACACCAGAGATTGTAGAGAACTCGTTGACTCAATGGCAGAAAACCTCTCCACTTAGTCGTCTTCACTATCATGTAGCTTTGTGAGGAATCCAATTTTTTTGTATTATTCCAATTCAAAAAAATGATGTCATATTAAATGTCGAAGAGATCCCTTAATCATCGCAACAATAGTGGTTAATCATCACAACAACAGCGGGCACATTGCATTGCATATAGCAATGAGGATTTTTGATACATATCCAGCACTCTTTAACATTGTAAGTGAAAAATGTGGACATTTAACTAAGTAATTTCTATGTTAATGTTTAAATCACTCATATGGACATTTTCACTGTTTGTAAATTAAAGAAGTGCTTCAAACAAAAGGTGTTGTGGTAACTCTAGAGATGCTAGAAGATGGAAGATGGATAATGAAATCAACTACTAAACTAGTGTTCAAAGGCTAACGTATATCTATAAATGCGGTGATGATTGCCACAATGTCCTTCACAACAACCTTCACTTTACCAGGAGGATTGGACTTAAATCCAGGGGGAAAACCAACAACTATATTCATTGATGCTTTTCTCTTCAAGTTGTTTGTGATATGTGATGTATTCTTATTATGTACTTCTATTGAATCAGCTATTCTTGCAAGTGTGAGTAGAAATCTAGTGGAGACTTTATATTATATTTATCTATTATAATCAGCACTCATATCATTGCTAGTAGCATTCAAAACATCCATAAACTTGGTCATCCAATCGTCTAGATTGTTTATTAGCAGTCATTGTATGGGTTATGCTCATGTGTTCCCATTACCATATTTGTCATTACTTTTCATTCCAAATAATTCATTTTCTAGTAGAAAGATACAAGATTTGGTTTCCTTTGCCAGTATCCTTACTGCTTGTTTTAAAATTGCAGCTTAAGCACGAGGTATGGACATCCATGTAAGCATAAAAGAATTATCATCAGATGTTGTAGCTACAACTGCCCTAGTCAGCATGTATGCAAAATGTTGAAGCATGGAAAAGGCATTTGAATTGTTTGATAGAATGCCTCAAAGTTCATGGTTGCGGGATTTTATTCAGATATTATAGTTGGAAATGCACTGGTAGACATGTATGCAAAATGCGCAAGCATAGAAAAGGCATGTAAACTATTTGGAGAGAATGTCTAAAATATATTTATTTAGTTTTATCATCAATTGTTCTTTTTAATTTTTATGATATTTTATAGATTTTGAAGAATGAAAAATTACCCTTGTTTGCATAATAAAACAACCATTACTTGTGTGTGTTAAAATAATTGCAAAAAGGAAAATTTTAAAAATAATTGCAATGAATCTATAGCTGAAACAAAAGACTATATTTACTACTAATTAATGAAAACCAGTAAATAAAAATGACTAAATATACTACAAATGGACAGAAATCAGTGAATAAAAATGATTAAATATACTACCAATTGATAGTAATTAATGATTACAATGACTAAACAAATGACCACTTAACAACAATCAATGACTAAATTAATGATTAAATATATGAATTAATTAGTGACTATCATGACTAAATAAATGACCACATAACAACAATCAATGACTAAATTAATGATTAAATATATGAGTAAATTAATGACTAAATTAGTGACTATCATGACTAAATAAATGACTAGATAACAACAATCAATGACTAAATTAGTGACCAGATCAATGACTAAATCAATGACCAAATCGATGACCAAATTGATCAATCAAAACATCCAAAAAATGACTAAAATGGTTTAGTCATAAATTTGGTCATGTGATTAATGACTGGCAATAAACTACTAATGGTCACGTGATCAAATTTAGTCATTTATATGCAATTTTTGGTACTTTTTTTAGAGGTAGAATTGTCATCACTAAGAGTCTCTCTGAAACACATCATATCAGAAGAAGACTACAGAGTTGCACGTTTGCAAGAACTTGAACTATTGGATGAAAAATGGCAAAGCGCTTTGAATCATTTGCAAGGCTATCAAAATTGAATGAGACAAAGCTATAACAAAAGAGTAAAACCATGTTGCTTTGAAGTAATGGACATCGTCCTTAAGGAGAATCAAAGGAATCTCACAAAACGTGAAAAACCAGGCAAGTTCGAACCTAACTGGTTAGGTCCTTTTGTCATAACAAAAGTGGTTGGAAATGGCGCTTATCATTTAGCAACAATGGAGGGAGATCCACTCCCAGATCCCATGAACAACATGCACCTAAAAAGATATTACATCTAAGGGTTGGGTTAATTTAGCATTTACTTTTCGCATTTGCATATCATTTTCCTTAATGCACTGCATCTCATATAGTTTCTTTCCTAAATACATCTCATTCACAAATTTTCATAGCATAGAATTTTTTCTTGTACATATAGTTGCATCAATAAAGAAAGGAGGTCTTTATTCATTCATCTTCAATGTCACCTTGTGATTGAGCTTTATCCATGGTTGTGTAGAGGTTTCACTATTGATCCTTGTTACCCAAAATCTATTGATTGCTATATCTCATACATTAATCAATAGCTCTAAGTCATTGTAGATACCTAGTTTGTCATGTGGCTAGTGAAAAATCCAATATTATACTTCAACGTGGCTATAATTGTCATACCCAAGTAGGTGTCATTACTTACAAGTCAAGGCAAGAAAATAAAAGGAAAAAGTGTTATGCTAAAATCAATATCATAATATCATGGCAAAAAGAGAAAAGATATATGGCTGAAATTATCATGCAAAAATGTGAAAATAAAGTTTGGCTAAGGAAACATTCGAATAAATCCATCAGGGCTATGGACGCCTACTGGCAATGGAGCAATATTCAAGAGATTACGGTGTATAACCTCATCGGAGCCCTAAAAGCTTGTTGGCAGTGAGGCTCTATTTAGGTTGCTTTTAAAGTCAGAATAACTCACATAGTTAGCCACATAGGATTCCAAGGGTGTATAATGGTTATAAGGGTACGAATAAACTCAAGTGCACACACATGGGCGAAAGAATATCAAAGTTTCAAGAATTGATGGAGAATTTTTTTGTGCCTCCATTCATAAATCTTGGTTACATAGTGTGTTAGGTTAGATGGTCTAAAGTCTTCTAAGAACGGATTGAACTCCTATCTCTGAAAATTTTTGCACCTTTAATCCACTTAGTGCATTTTAGAATGAAAGACGCATGCAATCATTCTTTTTTGAACAGAGATTGCATCTTCATTGTGCATCTTGCATTAGCATATAACTCATATCAAAAATTCATTGTCTCCATATGCGTTGCCTAGATCATCATGTTATAATAGGTCTACATACTGGGGGCGTATCTAAAAAAATCATAAAAAGTCTTTAAAAAATCCTAAAAATAAAAAAAAGTCTTGAAAAATCCTTAAAATTAGAAGAAAAAAAATCCTTAAAAAATCCTAAAATCAGAAAAGATCTTGAACAAATACCAAAAACAATCAGAATACATCAAAAAATTAAAAAATTAAAAAATCCATAAAAGCAACCACAAACATTCAAATATCGATCCAAAAAACCCTAAAAATCGAAAAGGCTCTTCAAAAAGAACTAAAAATCAAAAATAATCAAAACTTGTAATAAAATGTCTCCTGAGAATCAAATACCCTAGCAGATATCTAGCAAACACTTTGCATGAAGTTAAACAAAGGATATAACTATCTTATCAAACATCTGCAACCAAACTGATCAAGTCTTATCAATCGTCAATATCCATATCAACATGATCATTATCTTGTCTTAAACAGAAGAGGATACACTCGAAACTAGACAGATTAGTCTTAAACGAGGTCTGCAACTTTCTGAAACTAGATATTATCAACCATCACATCAAACAAATCAAAGCAAGGGCACAATCAATTTAGCTATTGAGTTTTGTCTAATTTGGTTTTTATCTTTATCAATTCCCGAACATCATGTTTCTATGCTACTCAAGGATGTCCAAAAGTGACTAGAGGAGCTATGATGAGCATGATTATTTTGTTTATTTTTTTTTGTGGTGTGAACCAATGAATTTTTGGGGCAATTTCTCTAGTGGGTGTCTATGATCGGAGCATTCAGCTTGTCAGTGCCACACATACCTCGACCCCTAGCGTAATTCCCATAATGGAGGGTTCATTCCTTGTTTGCTAAGTGCGTGTTTCTTACAATGAGATATCTTTACATCTTGGTTCCTTATACCTCGGTATACTAAGCTTTATTGTTACATAATAAGGCTCTGTGATGATAATGTATTGCACTATGAATAAAGGCAAAGAAGAGTACTCATCACTATCATTCATATCATATCATATCGATTCTTGATATCAAGGTGACACAAATGATTCTTCATTTTTAACGTATCCTTTTATCATCTTACATTATCTCGCATACATCAATCATGTCATCTTACTTACAATTCTTCTATTCTACCTGAGTCAAATAGATAAAGTAATATTTTGGCACATTTGAAACAAAAAACATTAATTGCATTCATATAGCTCATTCACTTAGTTAGATCGTTTAGTTAACTTCATTCATTGCATTATCATGTTAAATTGCATTTCTTCTCCCACTTAGTAACATTTCATTTCATCACTTTAATAATTGCATTTAAATTATTATAGATAGTCACATACAATTAAAATGCATCACACGAATATAGAAAACATTTAAGATCATCATATAAACAATCATATAATCGAATCACATAAAATCAAACATCATATAGAACTGCATCACACATCACATAGAAAGAACAAATAAAATCATATAGACTGCATCACATAAACATGCACCATCAATAGAACATAAGCATATAGCATGCCACCAAAATTGCATATCATATAACTCAAAAATGATAATGTGTCAAGGTATACAACAAAAATCCCAATGGATCAACTAATATCATCAAACAAGTGTCAACTGAAACTGCCCCTATCTCCAGGAGGATCCTTCCTACTGGATCTTGCTCTAGGATGTTCCGATGAAGCCCTAGGAGGACCCATCAATCCTCCGTTGCTCATTTGTCGACTTGTGTTTCTGCTCGATCAACTCTGATATCTATAGGCTCGATAGCTAGGCTCCCTTTGATCCTTGAGAATGGCTCTCTCATATGCCTGTCTATAGTATAGAGCCTCCTATGCAGCACTGAAAAATCTATTTGCTTGATTCTATACATCAATCCCTAGACCAAAAAGTTGATCATAAGAATCCATGGTCAATTGTGCCCTCTACACCACATGATCTCTATACTGTTGAAGGCAATCCCTCTCACCTGCAATCTGATCCCTCTCTGCCACAATTTGATCCCTCTCTACCTCCAAGCCTCCATATGCTCTTTGAAAGTGCTCCCTATCATCCATATTCTGCTATCTCAAAGTGGCAACTAGATCCTCCAAGCTCCTAATCTGAGCTCTCAGAACCTTCTCATCCTCACCCTCCTCATCTCCACCTCCCTCTGCGGTCATCTCATCTCCAACCTAGGGAATCTCAATGTCTTGCCCACCACCATGCATACCATCACTCTCTCCACTGCCAGATGACTGATAAAGAATCATCACTCTCACTCTCATCTCGGTCATAGTTGCTCATAGACTCGATGTCTCCACCAATATCTACATCCTCCTCAATATCCTCCCGCTCTGCTTCCATCATCATTGTTGTTGCGATCAATCCAATCTGACCCCCAACCCATCCTCCACCATCCCACCCTCTTCCACCTCTCCCTCTACCTCTCCCTCTCCCTTTCCCTCCCTGAGGTCTACCATGCTAAATTTATTGTGCTGAAATAGGAACTGTGGGATCCGTCAATGGTACTGGCATGTGCTGAACCCACCAAGCATCATACTGAGGAATCATGCCTGGATCTGCAACCCTGACTAACCAACCCCACTACAACAAGCGAAGAGAATCAAACTCACCTATAGCAACATGAGGTTGTACACAAGCCCCCCAATCCCCGATCTCTCGAGTAATGTGGGCAAAGTAATTTGTCACATCCGGCACACTCTGTACCTCCCCAAACTGACTGAGTACCTGACCAGGAAGATGGATATCAATAACTTTGTGTCTGCCAACATCTCGACCAATGAGATATCATTGTTGTCTACAATAAGGTAAATGCTGAGCGTCATTTGCCCAACCACAACAATCAAGACATGGTCTCCAAGAAAAGTACTGCAAGATATCTATTTAATGTCTCCAGTATAAGGTATTCCTCCTCCCCCTATGTCTGATACCAATTGTATATATGTACACATATGGTTGCTCATCAACAAGATCAACATGAATCATCGACCGAAAGATAGCCATATGCTCCCAAGCCCATACCTGGAGCAAAGTGATGCCACAACCAATAGATTTCTTCTCCAAATATACAATGCCATGCATATAATGATATAAAGTGGCTAATAAGCAAGGACCCCAAGCCAAAACACGTCTATCAATGACCATATCTCAGATGAATCTACCCCATCCAATGGGGAAACCATGTGTTCGTCTATTAGGAATTAATAGGCCAACAACAATAGAGCATAGAACGACAGTCGGGTCATCATAATTTAGATCATCCCATGGGATCTCATACTGACCCTATATAGGTAAGTCATCCTCGAAGAACTCGAACAAATCACATAATCCAGCTACACCATCATCACGATCAAATGTAACTCAAGCACCATGAATAGGAATAAGTAGAATGCGCCACACATCCTCCAGTGTGACTGATGCCTCACCAGTAGGTAAATGGAACGAACAAGTCTTGGAATGCCACAGCTCAACTAAAGCAATGATCATGGCTCTATTGGTCGTAACCTCTAGCAAATGCAATATGTGATACAAACCCAAGTGTCTGATCAAAGCAGTCTCCTCTTCAAGAAGTTCATGACGACGCTCAAGACCATCTCGCCTCATGTTTCTACCAACCAAGATAGGATAATGTGCCCACGAGATGAAATACAAAAAAGAATATCAGATGCTATATTCGCATGAGAAAAACTCAAATCAAATGTATTGGAAAAATCACAAAAACATCAATTGCAAATTATTTACTACAAATGCGCATCATTAAAATCAATTGTGCACCATTTACTTCAAATGCGCGTCAATAAAAACAATTGCAGATTATTAAATTCAATTGTGCATTGTTAAACACAATTGCAAAACAAACTATCAAATGTGAATAATTAAAAGCAGTTGCGCACAAATATAGACAATTGTGCATACATCGAAAGGCAACTGTGTATTAATTAAAATGTTTTGCTCTGACATCATCATGGAAAAATAAACGAGAAAAAATGAGCAAAGTTTTTGGACAACTTACCATGCCTCTAGTGTCGAGTGGTCTTTGATATGACCTAACTCGATCAAACAAATGCAACCTTGCTTTGTAACTCGCCATCACGCTTCAAAGTCGTAGGAAAGCACCAAGATTGTTGAGAGCTCTATAAAATCAAATGAATGCAAATGAGCTAATTAGAAAGCCTAATCACTATTTATAGCTCAAAATTAGGGTTTTTACCACTCCAACGGTCGCGGTCCCCCTGAACTTCAAATCACTTGTAGATCAGTCAAATAGATTCAAAATCACACGAAACTTCACACAATTGCTCACTAACGTGGTATCAAAAAAATGGTCTCAATTTCAAAAAAAAATGACCACTTTTTCCAAGGGGGCATATTTACAATATGAACGTCACCAAGGCATACTGGGGTGGAATTTTTTTTGTTTTCTTTGAAACAACATCATCTCAACATTGTGTCAAAGAGGGGCAAATGCAGACACCTAAAAAAGTCTCATTAATCATACACTAATTATTCGTCTAATTAATTAAGTTAATTATTCTTCTAAATTGACTCAGTCATCATTATTCATTTTTCTTACTAATTACTAATTTCTATCTATTAATTAATTCATCATCAACCCCCTTTCTCAAATATTAATTAAATATCATTTATTAAATTAATCATGATTAATTTATTTAATTAAATCATCTTTATTATTTAATTAATTATATTTCTAATGTTTAAATAATTTCATTTAAATTATTTAAATTAATTAACTTATTCCTCCAAATCCCAAATTCGAATTTCAAATAATTCCATCTAATTTCATTTCTCTCAAATTCACAATTCCCCAAATTTGAATTTCAATTAATTTCATCAAATTTTAAATCATCAAATTCACATTTCACCAAATTTGAATTTTAGTTA